>NW_019416404.1:548191-677000 GCF_000390285.2 Anoplophora glabripennis | reverse complement strand
GTCAGTTTTATAAAATTTTACCGTTATTCAAATAAAAGTTACCCACACGCACGACAATGGCCACAGTTGCGTATACATTCCAAAGTCACCTTCAAGCACGCTTACCTGTGGAAGGATAGCTGATGTGGATGTTTATAATCCAATTTCTTACAAATTCTGCACTGTCTAACCATATTCACACCTTAAAAGTTTATCCAAAATACATGTATAAACACTAATCACGTTTCACTTACTAAAATCACAACTATTTTCTAACAAGAGACGCCATATTCTGCCAACCACGGCAGAACGAACGAGGAACACGCTACAAATTATTGCGTAGTTGCCAAGTCTTCAAACATGGCAAATATGAAAAATGAAAAATAGTTTAATATGTACAGAATTTAACAATATTGTATGCATAACTTAATAATACTATCCTATAATAATAATTTCCACAATTGTGATGAAAATTGCGATAAAAATATTAAGTACATTTCCAGTATAATTATACAGCTGACAACAATGATACAATTAAACTGTGAATAGACCAGGCTTCATCTAGAAATGTAAATAAATAAGTCCCCTTTATTTAAATGTCCTTGGGTTTTTTGCATTCGGTTTCTAAAATTATGTGGAAAAATGTAGCAACTTTGTATTATATCTTTCCGGAAAGTCACACATTAAAGTCATTTAGAAAAAAATTCATAACTCGGTTATAATAATGCCTGGAATGGACTCAAATCAGGGTCCTGGCGATTTTCGAGGTCGCTGATCCCGAATATGACCTTCAAATTGGTCCATTACCGACTTGGAGCTTAGGATTGATGATGAACGTCATCTCCGAGGCTTCTCGTGAATTTCACTCTTAAATGCAAAGAGATTTGACACCCGGAGGTTTTTCGGGTCGCTGATTCCTAATCCGACGTCGGCGAGCACCCTCCGGACACCTGGTGCACCGCAACCTGGACCTTGAATTCGACGTCATCGCCAGAAAAATCAATAAACAGTGAATTTTCAATAACTTGTTTGGAATTGTTGATCTCATTTCGGTGCACCAGGTGTCCGGGGGGTGGTCATCGGCGCCAGATTCGAGAAGAGTGCCCCGAAAAACCCCCTCATGCGATTTTCGGCTCGTTTACGCGAATTTTACAAGAAAACTCCCGGAGATGACGTCCATTCCAGCTTCCGGTGCACCAGGTGTCCGGAGGGTGGTCGCCGACACCAGATTCGAGAAGAGCGCCCCAAAAAAACCCCTGATGCGATTTTCGGCTCGTTTACGCGAATTTTACAGGAAAACTCTCGGAGATGACGTTCATGTCCAGGTTCCGGTGCACCAGGTGTACGAGGGGTGCTCGCCGACGCCAGATTAGGAATCATCGATCAGCCTCGGAGATGACGTTCATCATCAATCCTAAGCTCCAGGTTGACGATGGACCAATTTGAAGGTCATATTCGGGATTAGCGACCTCGAAAACCCCAAGGACTCTGATTTGAGTCCATTCCATGCATTATTAACCGAGTTATGATTTTTTTCTGAGTGACTAAAAAAATGCATATTTCGGGATGCAATTTGGCCGAAAAACATAATACAAAGTTGCTACATTTTTTCCACATAATTTTAGAAACCGAATGCAAAAAACTTCATCTTGATACGACTTGACCGAAAAATTTTGGAGATTTCGGCTCTTTTTGTGCTTTATTTCCTCGACTAAATATTACATATCATTTGTCTTCTTCGTGGATCAAAAAGGTTATTGATTTGGATTTAACTAGTCTTTGTGTACAATTAACATTGTTTTACCTAATGTAAGTGAGAGTAATATAATAATAATATAATAATAATAATAATATATCTACTCCTCATTCTAACTACGAGAATTAGCCCAGAAGTGCGGGAGAGGAGGCGGCATATTATTATTACGCAGGCCGCATTTGCGCCCAGGAACGACTTATGTTGGCAGGCCCTAACCACCATTCAGTGCAGGAATGAGGGAAACCTGGAAAACCCCATTAATTAGGGGGGTGGTCAAATGCCAACCGGTGTCAATCTCCCACATTGACCCAAGCCAACATTCTTCCACCCTACAATACCTGCATAGAGGGTGCCAATCCTCCGTACAAGCATAGCTAATCTACGGTCTACCGGCCGCGGGAATATGTTCTTAAATATTAAATTTAGACATAACCGTTCTTTCAATTTATATAGAATCTTTTTTATTTATTATTCATCCATTAAATTCATCGTTTGTAATATCTTAATAAATTAGTATCTACGAAATTAAATAAATTGTTTAGAATTAGTTTTTGTAACGTTTTAAATTTTAAGACACAACTTATACCTCCGTGCCAAGTTAGGTTCAATGTTCAATTTAGCTATTTTAATTCGCGCCATTATTCCATGGCTAGAAATTGGCCTCAATGATTTGGGATCGAGGTGGATTATCCCTCTTTATCCTGCCTCATCTCGTGTAGGCCTGGACAGCCTTCGTAGGTGGGCCCCATCCGTCGTCTACCCCGACCGCAAATGCGGCCGGTGTAGGCGCTTTGTGGGACCTCCTTTTGTCCTGGCTGGGCCCCGCCGGCTAGGGCCCTTTCTTCTGGCACTCTTCTTGCTTCGCCGGCTCGTCTGTGTAAACCCCGGGGGTTGTGTCATATTTATGTGTGGTATGGTTGGGTAGGGCAGTGCGGCTATGCAGCCTGGGATGCGCTTTGCTAAGGTGGCCCTTAGGCTAGCGCGGGAGGGGAGGGGTAAGGAGGGTATGGGGGGTGTGTATGTGTGTGTGTCGTTGTCTTCGTTTCTTGATCCTGGCTGTCTCTGAAACAGAAAAGGTTAGCGGGCAGGGGGGGGGGTGTCGTTGGGGTGGTCACCCAGGGTCAAAAAGTTGGTGTCTAGGTCTTTTGTGTGCTATTTTAATTGATGCAATTTTACTGAATACTGATAGAATAGGTATAATGGGTCTGCTAAGAATAGGCCAAATTTCAGTACTAGATTCTATGATAAAATTGACGGGGGTAGTTCATAGAAAATTTCGACAATAGATTTATTTCCAAAGTACAGGGTATTAAATTAAAAAAAAAATATTCATATCCCGGTAACTTACATAGCTTTTCTTTTCTAATTTTACATGATGAATAATATAATGAGTATTTATTATATTATCACATATATTTTAAATTGAACTGAAAAATCCAGTGGCGTATAAGTGTCATTATACACCTATCTCTAAACAAATTATACGCCACTGACTAAAATAAAAAAAAACACTGTCTAGACTAGAATACGTCAACATTTTCAGCAAAAAAATACTTAACTTGCATACTTAACTTGCTGGATATAAATCTAGAAATTAGGAACAAAATTGCTAAATAAAAAAGCTATTGTGATATACTACTACTAAAACAAGTCGCAAATGTAATGTAATCATATCGTTCTTTGCAGGCCATTGTATTTTTCAGTTAAACTGAAGCCTTCCTGATTTGAAAAAAAACATATTCTATTGTTAGCTCACAAATGTTTCTTTTGTGGGGAAGGTTACTGTCTACCAAAATAAACTCACACTGAGTAACATAACAAATAATTTATTTTGTAACTAAGTATTAAGGAAAAAATTTAAATGTACAAAAAAATCGAAGTGTACTTTGCAACAGCGTGAGGAAAAGAGAGCTACGTCAATTCGCTATCTCATATTTATACCAAGAATTACCTGCCTAAATGTATAGTGTTTCCGATCTCAGTTGAAGAACCAAGAGGTTGGTGGTATGTACCAGGTTCGGTCGCTGACGCAGCAACTATTTATTTAGCCATACCTATATATAGGTCTGGTCGCCCAGTTGAAGAAAAACGCGGCACAAACATAGCCGCACTGGGCGATCTATCCATAAATGTAGTTGTCGACAAATCACCTAGCAGTGCAGTGCAGCAATGCGGAATTTGTTGTGATTCAAGTAATTTTAATTTATTATAGACACCTTCTATTAATTATTCATATTACAATTGCAAAATGGAGAAATAAGAGGGTTATTTTGTTTACTAATATTATTACAATCTGGCATTTTGGAGACCTTTTGAAACGGAACAAAACGAAATTTACATCAATATAATAAAATTGTTTGAGGATATAAATAATTAAAATATGTTGTTGACCAACTGAACGTACAATAGAAATTTTCTACACATTATACACAAATTATGATAATTTCTTACTTTTAGCAGAAAACTTTTTTAGGGACGCCTATGAAACTCATTAAGTTTTACTCCTAGGCGTTTTTATACATGTTCAACTCACTTCGGGAAGAGTATACCTGACAGTGTTTTTAGTCATTGTTCTCGGATTTGGGTTACTAATGAATTGAAATAATTTAATTGCAGCGGCAATTGCAGGAAAATATACTTAAGTGTCCAATGAGGCAATTTTAAATATTAATCGAAATGAATAAATAATAAATAAAATAAATAATAAATTAAAATATTTACATTGAGATATCAATCTTATTAATAATTGGAATTTTTTATTTATTCTACTATTCCTCATATAAAATTACAAAATGATTGGAACACCGATTTTCGAGATATGCAAAAATCTAAATTAATTTTTTTAACTTCAACACTGTTCTTTAAAATAAAACTGACAAATTTTTAAATGAACAACCCTATTAATTGTCAGCATCGAATCCAGTGGTGAAATTTTACAATTCATTGCGTTACAATAATTGTCAATAGCCAACTATAGTAGGATCGTATTCGATGCAAAGTAGAGCAAAAAATTGTCGGTCTTTTATCAAAGGAAAATCGTGTCATCATTTTTAGGAGGCGTAAGATGAACCATTTCAAATTTAAAATGAAATTGAATGTAAAATTTGAAACACCGCTGCATACGCATTGTGTTCTGGTAGTAGCTGTAGTCGCCCAGGTGCATCGAGTGTACGAAGTGGTCGGTTATACGTCAAATACTAACCTGGCGAGCCTGGTCGTAAATCAGAAACCGCCGCCAAAAAACAAGTAAACAACAGTGGCGCGCACAAAAGTAAAATGTAGTAATACGTGTAAAAACACATTGGATTTATAATACATTTAAAATAAATAGTTTATGAGAATTTTTGTAGGAACAGGGTGCCAGACATGAACTGATCCCTTCATCCCTTCATAATGCTTATGCATTGAAGTTATTCAATTTCTAAATCCCTTAAACCGTATTGCACTGGATTCCTTGACAGGCAATGATTTATTACTTTGCATCGAATATGATCCTACTATACATACGTTCAAACCCTTTTTAATTAATTAAATTCTCTAGAAACAGTCTTTGGGAAGTTCACTTGCTGCATTCAATTTTTCTCTTTCTATCATTGTAATAATTGTTTCAATTGTCGTATTACTAATATATTTTTTATGAAATCCATGAGACACGATGTTAATGTTTCATTTGGCGTTTACGTAATAGAAAAACTTTTCTATTAAAGTTCCTTGATATAATTTTTGATTAAACTGAAAATAACTGAACGTAAAATTTTGCGGTATCTTGCATCTGAAGTTTCGCGGAAAATAAAAATCGAAAACTTCACGCAACCGGCAACGCCGCCAGACCAAATGCAGGGCCGTTTCTCCATACCCCGTGTGCCTCAGAGAGAGCAGAGAGAGGCTTAGCTGATCGATCTCTGTGACCCGAATATGCGAGGAGAGAGCTCGCACTTCTCCTCCCGCCTCTCCGCCCTCTCGCCCACGCTTTCGTTGCTTCCAGCCACCGGCAAGTGGTGTTCGGTGTGGATCTGAAAACTCCAAACTTCCAATTTTCAGGGCAGCGCGGCGTGCTACTGTGCACGTGTCGCATCGCCGACTGCAAACCTTACAGCTCTACATAGGATCCTTTTATGAAACAGTTACCGTTTGTTTGGAAATCAGCCGAATTTACGAAGGTTTCCATATATTGACGCGGACCTGCTGATCCGACATCGACGGCTTTCGTGACATGCAAGTATAAGATATACGATCTACATTTAATACAGCTTTTTATAGCCTACAAGTTATTGAATACTCATTCAAACTCTAACCACATAATGTTGAATTGTCTGATCGTCTGAGTGTAATCAAAATATTAGTAAATATTGATCATCCTGACCTGGTCTAAAGCATTACGTTTTAAACTGAAAAAAAAATTCACATGAAGGTTTAAACAAAGTTAATACCCCGGGGTGGCAGCCAGCAGTACATTTGATATCGAAGCTGTCGCGCGCCACAGTGCGAAAGATCTGATCGCGGTTTTGATGGTTTAAATTTTGTGATGCTGAAATTTACTCAGATCTTGTTTAAAACGAATTACTTACCAATAGACGATATGCTCTACAAAAATTGTTAAAAGTTGTTTCTATGTGTTAATAAACAGTCAGTTTGACGACGGTCAAAATTCTGTCATCAAAAACACCATAACACACATTCACTGAAAACCATTGCTGGAACCGAGATCTCTGTGCAACATAAAGATTTGCATTACACCAATAATCAATGTTGTGAAAATTTAGCAATTTAGCACCTTGCTTGCAAAATTAGTGGACATTCCCGATATCCCGTAACCTTTTAACCTTTGTCGTCTCTTTCGATAACGAACATTTTATACGCCGGCTAAATAATACCGCAACACACAACGCACGTGCGCAAGATGCACAGGGTGGACTTAGATTTATGGTTAATTTTTTTAATTAAGTCTCTTGAAGTCGGAAGCATTTAGACCATAAGTTGCTTAATAAAAGTTGCTCATTTTCGTGCCCTCTACCACCCTCCAAGGAATGCACTTATTTCAGAAACACCCTGTATATTTTTGCTCACTGAAGGATTTGATAATATTGTAGATCTCATTTATGAAGCTGCATATTGTATAAAATAAATATAGTGTTTGTGAATAAGTGTGAAATATTTTAAGGGGGTGGTTGCCGAAATTATTGTGTGAAAAAACGTTTATATAAACGTAGGTCAAAATATGCTTTGTTTGCGAGATACAGAGTGTTTAAATTTTAATTTTTTATTTATTTTTATTAATTATTTTAGAGTTTTAAACACATTGACTTGACGGACGGTTGTATTTTATTTAGAATTATTGACAGCAACCTATTAGATAATATATCAATAGAAATTACTAACACGCAACTTTCAATAAAATATATTTTATTTTTTTCCTCAAAAAACGGCGCATTCTACTAAAAAAATTAAAGAGACCAATTTCATTCACAATTGATGGCGGATTTCTAAAAAAAAATCTATCAAAACGGGAGAAAATCAGTGAAACACCATTTTTTTAATTAAAAACAGGTTGTGGTATTTTCGCACGAACGCCACTGGTACAAGTAGAAATATTCGGATCACCCCAAGAAATGCACATTTATCCCTCCAAAGCGTTTCACAAATTTCGAATCAATATCTTTAAAACTCTTTGAAATAATTAATAAAAATAAATAAATAATTAAATTTAAACACTCTCTATCTCGTAAACGAAGCACATTTCGGCCTACGTTTACATGAACTTTTTTTCACAAAATAACTTTGGCAACCACCCCCTAAAATTTATCTGGTGTATATTTATTAGTATGTTTGTACTCTTATTCTAACCTCAAGCTATTGAACTGTAGCTTATTTCACATTAGGCAACATTGTGATGGCATATTTGCCAATACGAATCAGTTATTTGTCAAAATAACTACTTTCGTCGTAATTCGATAGTGTGTTACTTATTGTCAGATCATTTGTGGATATGATTCTCCCTGTCACATCAATCAACAGTATGATATTTTGTTGTTATAGTAGATACCATATCAATTTATTATTGGCGACTGAAGAATTTGGTTATACGTAATATAACCTTTAGATAGAATCCATTTAAGAAGCTATTAACAAAGAAAAGTATAAAATGTAAATGTATTTTAGTTCTATGCAGTTCGTGTGTACATCCATTTATTTTTGGATTGTTCAGATCATTTAAGTATGTTAGAACATTGGACAGTATAAGTCAGTAATATGAAATCATTTGCCAGTGTCATCCACTCAAATTATTTGTCAGTATAACTGTCACAACATCTAACGATATGTCATTCATTGTCAGATTTTTTAATATGACGTCATATCCAGTCATATCATCCGGCAATATGATACTTCAATGTTGTAATGAATGCCACAGTCGCTTTTTATATGTAAATTAATTTTGATCACTGCAAGTGCAAGTTATTTTATTTACAAAGACAAGTAGTCAGAATGATTTATTTGTATCTCATTTAGTATAATATAATTAAAAATGTGTATCATCCATTGTCAGATCATTAATCAGTGCAAAGTCATACCTGACAGATTATTTGTCAGTATGGCGTCGTTCACTGTCAGATTTTTTGACGGTTGATCATTCGACAATATCTCGAATCTCTAGTCTTTCTAATCTGTTGTCAATAAATTCTTTAAATAATTTGGTAATATGAATTATGATTTCCAGACATACCGAACAAATAAATAAGGTATAAGTTTTTCTCAGGATCATTCGTCTGTGAAGATGCAAGTAGATAAATGCTACTGTATTATATCGAGACATTCTGTCAATATTTCTAATAGCTTTGAGCTTTTTCGGCCCCTTTTGTATTTTCCGAGCAAACAGGCAAAGTAAATGAGGTTAGTGATACTTTTATTGTTATCTGTCTAAATCCAACCTCTTGGTTTTTCCAGGACTAGATTCCATTGACAATGTTCATGTCGTAAAAGGTCAAGTGAATTGGGGCGATTGGGTCAACTTAGATCAATCCACTTTACATTGACATTTATGTCTGTTATTTCTGTATCAGAATGAACGACATTCGTACTTTGATAAGTATTAGTCACTCTTCATTACAAATTGACTATAAGTTGAATAAAATTAAATTTGTTACATTTTGCAATTATTGGACTGTTTATCGTCAAGATGACGTCAAATTGTATCCATCACTTTACTGCAAATCACGTAGAATAAAATCATTCAAGTAAACAGCAGCTCATAGAAAGTGAAGGAAGTATAAAAAACATTTACTCTTGTTTTTGGTAAAGAAAACAACGCTGATGATTGCAAATAATTCCCAGTTGCACGCAACAACGGTCATTTGCACCAAATTGTGTGCTAGGTAACAATAACAAAAATATTTCCCTTCCGCTGACCCTCTATCATTTAATTCCGGCTCATTCATCAACGGCTCGATCCTTGCCCTGTTCCGTGAAACTTCACTGATGTATTTTTGAAGTAGCCCTGATTACCTTCGTTTGGGATGACTCTTCCCGTCATCACGATGATTTATTACTGAACAATGAAATCATTATCGCCGGGTATGTTTAAGGACACTTTTGTTGATGCTTCGAATCGTCGTGTAAGGGTATTGATAAAGGACACTTTCCCAAACGTGGTGAAAGTTCTAGATACATATTCAATTTTTTAGATTTCAGTTCCTCTTTTACTTTGTTTTTCTTCTTTCTTTGACAGCGCAGTAGTTTCCTTCAAAACAAAGGAAATGGAAATTTTATAAAAATTTATAGTATTCAAATATTTTTTATAATGTTTGTTAATTTAATAGGAGGAATTAAAGTTACAGTGGCTTTAAAAAATAATAACGACGGCAATGGTGTCACAGATTGTTGCCGTGACTCCATAGCGTCAGAATTGACGTGGAAACTTCATATTTTTTAGAAAATTTCACGCCAACATGTGCTAACCAATAAAATGGAAGCATTTCTTGCAATGACAACCTATATATTTCTTTGGAAATTTTCTTCTGCTGGGATACTCTAGAAGTAGGCTATTAATTATATCCAAGAAAACAGGGTTAAAAGGAGCTCTGACGTTCCAGCAATTTTATTGCATGAATCGTTAAAAGGGTCATTTTAGATGAAAAAACCACGGAGTGCTATTAAATTAGAGGGTGGAAATTGGAGATAGAGGTGAAAATGCACCCCTATCAGTTTTTTTAATTGTAGCTCGAAAACGAAGCAAAATTTCGCTATAGGCAGTTCATAGGAAAAATTATTTAGAGAACTGAATTTTCCATCGAAATGGCTTATTTAAAAAATTTAAAAGGAAAATTTTATGCAAAAAATCGTTAACATATAATTTAAAAAACAAATAAAAAATAAGATTTTTTGATTTTTTTTTTTTACTTTTTTGGCTCTAATTTTTTTTAGTAGGCAAAGAAAAGTGATGTACAAAAAAACTAGATGAGATTCCCTTCAAAATGATGCATTTTCAAAAGTTTTTGGACTAATATTGACGGAGTTATAACCGGTCAAACTTAAATATTTTTTTTAATTTCGAATTTTTTGCTTTTTTTCAAATTGTTTATAAACTATTTTTTGCGTAAAATCTTTCTTTTACATTTTTTTAATAAGCCGTTTCGATAGGAAATTCAATTCTATACAAAATTTTTCCTATGAACTATACCGAAATTTTGCTTCGTTTTCGTTAAAAAAACTGCGAAAGTGCATATTCACCCTTATCTTCAATTTCAACCCTCTAATTTAATAACACATAATTTTTAATGACCCTTCGAACAAGTTATGTGATGAAAATTCTTGAACTACTCCTTCCTTTTCTGCAAAAAATGAGAATTAAAACGTATAAGGGTAAACGCGAAAATCGCTAAGTTTGAGCGGTCATATATCAGTCAATTCTCATTAAAAAATACTGTCTCTCTATCTCCAATTTCCACCCTTTAATTTAATAGCACTCCGCGGTTTTTTCATCTAAAATGACCATTTGAACAATTCATGTAATAAAATATCTTGAACGTCTTAGTTCCTTTTAAAATCCTATAATCAATAGCATAATAAAAAGTGACAGCGGGACTTTATGAAATAGTAATTTGCCAACGATGAACCAGTGTTAGCTGTTTGTTAAACTTTATATATTATTGAATATTAAAAGAACAAAAACAATATCCGAAAAAGGATCAATTTTTTCTTCGCAGTAGATTTTCATAAAACGTTCACTAGACTCTTCTTGTAATCTGTTGCATCTTTGAAGTGCACTAAAATCAATTCAAGTTCCTCTACAGATATGTCTTATCTATCGAAATTATGTGACTCATCAAAGCAAGAGTCACTAAATTGTCTCCAAGCAGTTGCTTTAGATTTCTTGGTATTAGCGGGTGACAACTTCCCATTTTCTTGCTTTCGTATTTTCTTGACCAAAGCGATTCATTTTGTCGACTCTATACAATTTAAAAACTAAGTAAATGTTTTTTATTTGTATGATGACAACTGCAGTCGCTTGTACAGGGTGTTTATTAAGTACAAATTTTAAAGGGTGAATCTTTGACTAATTTGAAGATAAAAAGTTTATATGAAAATGGGTCCGCTTGGTTCTTGAGATATTGAGCGCCTAAAAATTTTTTTCTTTCAGCAATTATTATAGAAGTAGTTTAGTCTTAGTCATGTAAATGATCTAAGTTTGTGACATCACAATACAATAAATAAAAGAAAATGTTTTTCTTTAAACCCGTTTTTTTTCACAAAACGGCTGCTTTCAGCGACAAATAGTCACAGTACCTTTTGTACGTAAAATGAACGGAGAATAGGTATGTTTAGTCAAAAAAGACATACAGTGCGACACAAAAAAGTTATGGTTATTTAAATCCAGATACATCACTGTATTTTTTTGGCGCTCTTTAGCTCAAGAACCAAGCCGTTCATATGAACTTTTTATCTTAAAATTAGTCAAAGATTCATGCTTTAAAGTTTGCATAATAACTTAGAAAACAGCCTGTATAAGTACAACTAACATAATTTTTCTCAAAATTTGACATTTAAGGTAGTTCAAAGTCTTCTATATTTAACCACTAAGAACTAAACACAATAAATATAGTAAATAGCATTTTTCTGTTATAAACCCATATTGTTGTGAAATTTTTTTACCGAATGCCACTTGGGATCAAATTATACTTAGAAATTTTTTCACACTCATGAATATTTTCAGAAATTTCGTTTGTTGATTCAGGATAATTTTCAAAATATTCGTAAGCTCTAAAAAAATTCCAGATATAATTTGACCTCTAGTGGTATTGCAAGTGAAAATATTTCCACGAATATGATGATTTTTTCGGATTGTAGTATATTTACGACCTTTACTGAACATACTATGCACTTGAAATAATACTAGGACTGAAATTCTTCCTTAGAATTCAGTGAAAAATTGAACGCTAGCTGGACGGAGTTTTTAGTCTTTATAAAGCCATTGTAATTTATAATCACAATTTTATGCGTTATTCTTTATTTGCAGATAAATATTGTTAGTTCCTAGATGTTGAGAATTGTTCCAGTAGAAGCACACGGAAAAACGACAGGCACACAAAATGTTTTAAAGAACAACTATTGTACTTCCATCATGTTCAAGAAGTTCAATTTCTGTAAGATGGTTTTGTTAATATTATTCTAGTTACAGATAAAAGATCGTTAAATTATTTAATTTATCTCATTTATTTTTTCCAGAAGACTAACCAGACAAAACTGTTGTGACTTACTAATTGATAATTCTGTGAGAAGATATTCCACTAAATGTTTCGATTTATCTTCGACAAAACAACTGTTACGCAGCAATTGTAAAACTTACGTTTGATGAATTACATGCAAACTGTTGTATTTGCTATTTTTATCGATAAGAATTCAGCTACAGAACTCATCAACAAATGTATAACGATATTACTAACGGTTCAGTAAAGTTTCATCTGTTAAAGACGTTTAAGACGTCCTTCAATATTCTTATTGTTACATAACGTTTGAAATTTTGTCATAATTTAATTCAACTGAAAATATCAGTGAATGTGACCCTTACGTATACGCAAATCGAGAAAAACGTAACGTGAATTTAAGATTTCCAGAACTTGTTATTGGTTCACAAAAAAAATGTAGGATATAAAAAATGATATTTAAAGTATTTTTTATGCATTTTACATGATGTTGACCTATTTTCGACACCACAGCCAATCACCGTTTTCAGAAGGCGAGATCAGTGATGTTTATGTAAACACCGGCTCCCCTATCCGAAAATTTTGCCGATCCCCGACTTTGCCCTGGTTTAAGGATCCATATCGTTGTTGTTGACGTATCGACAGAGACCGAATCGGCTTCAGCCTTCGAATATACAGGGTGTTTTTGAATGGAGTAGCATAAATGATAACACTGAATCTACATTTCAAAAGAACACGATCTGCAAGAAATCGCCTTAGTAAAATGTTCACCCCTGAAGAGATATGGGCCATCAAAGTTTCCAAATAAATGATGAAAATTGGCTGTAATTTGAAAACCGAACGAGGTACAAATAACAAATTTTTTACAGGTTATTTACTAATACAGATGCGAGTTTTCAACTATTTTTCGAAAATTTTAACCCCTCGAAAGGGGTTGAAATAACCACCCCTCAAGCCATTTTTTGCCATAACTTTTATATTTCGTAAAAACTCGATATCCAAAAATACGCATTAGATAAACTGGTTCTTTTAGAAACTTTTACCTCTCTAGCAATTTTCCTTTAAAACTTTTCGTTTATTAATAAAAAAATAAAATGTATTACCATTCACCTCACACCGTATATGATTGCAATCAATCAAAGAAAAACTAAGTGTGCTGCTGTCATGCCAGTTGTCACAATTAACTCTTCTGTAAGTTGTCACTGTTATCAGCTAAATACTTTTTGGGTGTAAATTAACAAGAATTATGCCAAATTTTACTAATGATGAATATGTGGACATGCTACAAGTGTATTTTGAATGTCGCAAAAACTGTGCTGCGGCAACAAGAGCGTATAATGAGAGATATCCAAATCGTCAAGTTCCCCACAGACAAACTTTTTCGGCGGTAGAACGAAGACTTCGGGAAACTGGAAAAATACAGCCGCATATTGAGGGTACCGGCCGAAGACCTACTGTTCGTACTATTTATCTTGAGGATGCAGTACTTGAAGAGTTTGACGAAAATCGTCAGACTAGTACGAGAAAAACAGCAATGCACTTAAATGTGTCCCATAGTGTTGTTTGGAATATTGTCCATGATAATTTATTATATCCTTTTCACCACCGGCCAGTTCAAGCTCTACTTGAACCAGACATGCATAAGCGAGTTGTTTTTTGCGAATCGTATCTTAATATTCTAAGAAATAATTTGAATTTTGCCTCAAAGATACTTTTCACAGATGAAGCAACTTTTCAAAGACATGGTTTAACCAATATGCACAATCTTCATTCCTGGGCTCATGAAAATCCTCACGAAGTATCTATGACAACATTTCAACATAATTTTAGTTTAAACATTTGGGCAGGAATTGTAGAAAATGTGCTTGTCGGCCCTTTTGTTTTACCTCATCGACTTGGTGCTGTTGAATATTTGCAGTTCTTAAATGAGCATCTACCACCACTTCTGGAGGAAGTACCATTAAATGTACGTCAGGCCATGTGGTACATGCATGACGGGGCTCCTGCTCACAGCACTGTAGTAGTTAGGCGGTGGCTTAATTTAAATTACCCGAATCGTTGGATAGGTCGCGGCAATGAGGCACCTATCTCTTGGCCTGCACGTTCTCCCGATCTAACGCCCATGGATTTTTTCTTTTGGGGACATATAAAAAGTATTGTTTATGCGACCCCAGTTGACAGTGTTGAAGAGCTACAGGAAAGAATATTCGCGGCGGCTGATGAGATTCGCAACAATCCCATAATTTTTGCTCGAGTCCGTAACAACTTTGATAAACGTGTTAGGTTGTGTTTAGAAAGAAATGGCAATTATTTTGAAAATGTCCTTTAACTAAGTTTTTTGTTTTTTCTCTTTTTGATAATAAATTATTTCTTAGTTTCGTTTTCATTGTACTTCTATTTAATAAAAGTTTCTGCGACATTCAAACAGTTATTTGTGCAACTACTGTAAAGAGTGTGTATTTGTTGTACGATGCATGAAGTTTGCAGCTCGAGACGAAGTTGAGAGCTGCAATCATGTTAAGTGCAACAAATATGCTTTTTGCACATGTTGCACGCAACATTTTTTCTACGATTGTTTTTATTTCAAATTTTATTTAACAGTATTTTACATAATATTAAAATTTTAACTGACAACTGGAAATTAATTGCGCAAATTGTCAATGTCAGACGTTAGGTACTTATGGATATGCTTAGATTAAACTTGTAATCAATATTTTTTTTGTACTACTGTAAAAAAAGTTAAACTTTTGGCACAGTAGGTAGTGCAATAAGTAGTAAATTTTGCACGATCGTAGAAAAAAACACTTGTAGCATGTCCACATATTCATCATTAGTAAAATTTGGCATAATTCTTGTTAATTTACACCCAAAAAGTATTTAGCTGATAACAGTGACAACTTACAGAAGAGTTAATTGTGACAACTGGCATGACAGCAGCACACTTAGTTTTTCTTTGATTGATTGCAATCATATACGGTGTGAGGTGAATGGTAATACATTTTATTTTTTTATTAATAAACGAAAAGTTTTAAAGGAAAATTGCTAGAGAGGTAAAAGTTTCTAAAAGAACCAATTTATCTAATGCGTATTTTTGGATATCGAGTTTTTACGAAATATAAAAGTTATGGCAAAAAATGGCTTGAGGGGTGGTTATTTCAACCCCTTTCGAGGGGTTAAAATTTTCGAAAAATAGTTGAAAACTCGCATGTGTATTAGTAAACAACCTGTAAAAAATTTGCTATTTGTACCTCGTTCGGTTTTCAAATTACAGCCAATTTTCATCATTTATTTGGAAACTTTGATGGCCCATATCTCTTCAGGGGTGAACATTTTACTAAGGCGATTTTTTGCAGATCGTGTTCTTTTGAAATGTAGATTCACTGGTATCATTTATGCTACTCCATTCAAAAACACTCTGTATATGCAAGATACCAACTAAGTGTAATAAAAATACTTATTTCCTCATATTGGTCTTAATTCTATGAGCTGCATACCGCAAACAGCATTAGCATGGAACTACACCAGCAGTAGTTATTACTTCAACACAATAAAATAAAAAAATGAGTTCACTCAAAATTATGTTAGAAAGAAGCAACAATTAGATTTAAAAAGTATTTTGTCTTATAGTACTAAACTTGTTTATTACTATATTTACTTTAAACTTAGTGTTCCTTTATAAAATACTGTTCCCAAATTTAATACCCGTGTAAATAAGGACTTTCTTTGAGGGCGGAATTGTCTTTTTTTTCTCCAATGTAGACTTGGGGTTCTTCGGGTACGTCAAATAATAGAGCCACTATTTCTCTTCAAAACTAATAGAACTGCAACAAGATAAACGTACTACCATCTGTAGAGACTTGGAACGTAGCTAATGTTGAGAAGTTAAATCAAATATTAACTCTGTGTAGTTCTAAATTTTGGAAAGAAGTTTTCTGTCTTAATAAAATTAATCAACGATCCCCTATTCTTAATAATAATTAGTATTTAAATAATTGTTTGAATAATTGAAGAAAATCGATGGTATAATCATTGGATTTTCTTAAACATTATAATTAATATCTACTTACTTACTTACCTCATCCCTTCCATTTGCGCTATAAAAAATATTTCCTTTTCACAATCACTATCAATCAGAAATTGTAATACTTGTACAAACTGCAGTATTTCCCCAGCGTTTTAACTTGATTTTAAGGAATCTGGTATTACTTTCCCAATATCTCAGCCGCCCAGAATAATTTCTTATCTCCAGGGTTTTTAATGCGAGGAGAGAAATTTTTAAACAACTAAGTAACTTTGCCGGCATTCTTTGTTCCCGTAATTAAATATTCCTGATTCCCTCTATTCTTATAAAACTCTGGACGAAACTTTTCAGCTATAGTGCATTGTTTTGCAGCGCTGAAAAAGGGAGGGTGAATTTTAACCGAGAATCGCTAATGGACACACATCCGCAGGGTGATATATTTTTAATTCGTTTCCTTTAAAGAATTTTTACCATACCATTTTTACCATAGCTTCGCACTCGGAGAATCGCAGGTGTAAAATTATAGATGATTTACGATAATCTGAAGCGAACTGTAAAATTACAAAAGCCATCAGTGTAAAAATACAAATACATTACACCAAACTGTTTCCACAAATGGAGTGAAGTGGTCAAAAGTATGAATATCCTAATGAGTGAAACGAATAATCGTAGTAGTTGTCAGTGTCAAGTTAAATTACACTACACAACTGTAGTAATAAATAGGCTAAAGTTCGGTTTTCAGCTAGTGTAACTTTACAGTAATTACGGCTCAAATACTTCTCATTTGTAATTAATGTAAAATTACAATCAAATTACAACAAGCTGTGGTCGGGAATGGACTGAAGTTCGTTATCTGATCATGAGTATGAATATATCAATTACTGTATTGTAAAATTACAGACAAATTACAACAAATTGTGGTAATAAGTGGGCTGAAGTTTGACTGAATTGTTAAATTAGTAATTCCCAGCAATCGTTAATGTAAAATTACAAATAAATGATCATGAGTATGAACGTCATAACAAGAGAACTGCTAAATCGCAACACCTGTCCATTGTAAACTTGTAAAATTACATTGTATGTATTTTGCAGTTTTTTTCTGGAAGACGTTATAGAATTCGTTTAAAAATGTTTTCGAGAACATTTTCAGGAAAATCAACAGTAAATATAATTAATGTCTCCCTTAGTGTCATGTTTATAAACCTGTCGTATGTGTAAAATTACATATACAATTACAATTACAAGTAAATTACATTAAAGTTATAGAAATTTATTATGTCTCGTTTAGATTGTCAGTTTCAATACTATATTTGTATAATAACATTTATGTCGCTAATTGTAAAATTACATTAAGAAATATTTTACAGCTCTTTAGCAATAATACCAGTAGCAACGCACTCTCTACTGTGATAACATGTAGACCAAAATCCGTCATCCGAAGAGTAAATGTGAACTAAAAACTGTAGTAGTCGTCATTGTAAAATTACATTAAATTTACAGAAAAATATATACGTATCTACTGTAAATTTTGAGGTTTATTGTTGGCAGTATAAAATTACAGATAAATTAATTAAACTTGAATTTTCAGTTTCAGTGGGAGTTATAATAATTGTATAATTAATATACTACATTTGTAAAATTACATTAAGTGTATTTTAGAGCTTTTTCTGGAAGATGTGTTTACAGAACTCGTGTAAAATGTTCACAACATCTTAAAAAAAAATCTACTGTAAATAGTGAATGAATCCCCCTCTCTTCTATCAATATAATAAATCAATTGGTGAACCTAAGCCGTCATCTGTGTACGGGTGCTAGAGGTAAATTTCATTAAAATTACATAAAGATATATGTCCCTTTTAAATTGTCAGTTGTAATGTAAAATTATTTGTATAATTACATTTACACCTCTAACATAATTATTGTAAAATTACATACAAGTATTTCACAGCTTTTTCGCAAAAATAGTAACTCGCAATGCAGTCTAGTACCATGTATATTAAGATCCGTCATACAACTGGTGAATGGGCATGTCAGAATAAAAGAACTGGAAATCGCAGTAGTGGTTGATGTAAAATTACAATAAACTGTGACAATTCGGTAGCTGGTCATGAATGGAAATTATTTTTATAAAATCACATTGTCACACAAATGTAAAATTACCGTTCAACATGTATTTTTACCGCATTTTTCCCTAAACTCCAACTCTAAAATTTCCGATTTGCAATATATACTTCAAATCTAAAATTCCTGTGATCGATCCCCAATCCATCCTAATTTCCCATCCTCTCGTTCTCAATTCGAGGCGAACCCGATCACCATCCACACCACTCTGTATCTCGATCCGGGGATTGCCTGTGACGCACCCCTCGAAACGGTATCGGAATAATCCCGGCTGTCCCGTGCGATTTCCACTGTGCCTTGGAGTAGCCTGATCCTTGGCGTTCCGAAGGATACGGGACCGTAGTAGCCCGTCGAGTGTTTGTCAATCGATGTACCCTGAGTGCCAATTTTCCAACCACGATTGAACAAATCCCGATCACGATCTACTTTATTTAGCGTCTGTTTCTCTTCGGAGGGCCGCTGTGCGGCTGCGAAACTGGGACGCACCCGACTTGGATGCAGGATGCGCATTGCCAATCCCCATGTGACCCCTTCGGTGTTATCGACACGTCCTTGTAAGGTGATATTCTGTACAGGGTTTTCCTGAAATAATCCCGGAAATTGGACGAACACGGAACGAAATTACCGAGCGATCAAAAATGATTTATGGTGCCGCTACTTACAAATATTTTGTGTGCCGCTCTCTTATTATTTCCACTCTTCGTAGTTGACTGCACTGACAGTGATTTACTTCGTTCAGTGGCGAGTTAAGTGCAGTGGCAATAGGGTTACATATTCATTTTAATTACAAAAATACAACAGAAAAAGCATAATGTTGGCGTTAATTAATTTCAGGGATTTATTAATTTGTTAAGAGAGTGGATTAAATAAAAATGATTTGATATTATTATTATTAACCTCAAAACTAACTTAAGAATTAATTTTTAACAATAATTATTTATCTACCTTGTCTTTTTTTCCGAACTTCAAAGCAAAAGCAACAATTTTTAAATGAATTCACGTTTACTTTCATCATTTAGAAATGCGCATAAAAATCGATTTAAAATTTCTTAGATTCTAAAATAAAAATGTTGTTACCTATAAGAAAATTTAAAATAATTGCTTTATTGGTTTAAATTTGGTTTAAAGTTTAAAAAAAGTGAATACCTATGTACTTTTAATTTGACCTAAGGTCTGTAGCTGATTTCAAAATGACGGCAACATATTTTCTCTTAAGCTTTAAGTTAAAAAAAATCGTCAAGATTCGTTGAAGAACAACGGAGTTACAGACTGTCAAATATATTATTTTCAAGCGAATTTCGCTTATTTAACGGCAGGACTATGAATACTATCGTCATTTTCTTCGGACTCGCTGTCGTTCGCTTCCCCCACCCTTCCGCCGCGCCACGGCTCGCCGAAAATCAAGCGACCCACTGACTTTTGACAATATTTCTTATGCACTTAACATACTTCCACAAATAAAATATTTTTAACTGGGAAAGTACTCGGGTTGCCGGTTATAACAGTATTTTTTTGCCGCTACCAACGTAATTTGTTTAACAATAGACCGTCAACTTTGACAGTCTGTAACTCCGTTGTTTTTCAACAAATCTTGACGATTTTTTTTAACTTAAAGCTCTTTTCATTAGCTTTCCGAATATGTAATAATATATAACTATATCACGCTCGTGCGTCGTATATTTCATTTTGCAACTAAGGCTAAAAAATACAAAAAATTTCCAGGTTGCAAATTTGAAATTAAAAAAATGATAGAGTTCAATGTATTATTATGAAATCTACCATGAAAAAAATCAGTGCGGTTGTGGAAGATGCTCGGGATCGTCCAGACTAATAATTAGTTTAGTTAATTGGTTTATAAGGCCATAACTTGTAAACTATTCAACTTACCGATTCCAGATTTCGTGTGAATTATTAGACAGTGATAAAGAATGAGAGGATACGATGCTAAAACGTTCCGGTAATAATAACGCAGTTTATAAATGTTTAATTCAAAAATCATAAATAAACTTCTTCTGTTTATAACTTTTGATCTAATCAATATTTTTTAACGCTCGAGGCCCAGTTTTGTAGGTCTTTTGAAGACCAAAAAAGAGTACTTTACTGTTTTCTCGTGGAAATGAACGGAAAAAAGTTATAAGCGAAAAACGTGAATTTACGTAAAAATTATACAATTAACTACCCTGTAAACAATCTTCCCCCCATTTTTATGACTGTGGAAACTAATATGTTATTGTACATAATATATAGCATCTATAGTGAAAAATTCAGCTTGCTGAAGCAAAAAGTCGCGAAATGGTCATTTCGCAGCTTATTTTTCTGGCCTATATGGCATTATTGTTGCACGTACTGATGTACACACTAAAGCTTATGCCAGAATAAGTTTAAGTCATTAATTTCCTCATTTGAATAAATCATCAACTTACTCCGGTGTATTGGTAATATGGCTTTTCACATTAATGCAGATGCTTCATGTTAACTAACATTGTTCGAGAACAGTGTTCGGTAACTTTGACTACCAAATATTATGAGTGAACTGAGTTAGCTAACAATGTTCGTGTCGGTGTGGAGTTGAAGTTAAAATTACTAATATACAGGGTGATTCAGTCATAATGTTATTAATATTAAGGGAAGATACGGAAAAATGATTAGAATACGAATCCATGGTCAGTAACCTAGCTTTTAGTACATGTTTAATCCCTAGTGAACGATTGGTAAAGAAAAACAGATCTTTTTAGACACATGAATGAATAAGATATTTTTTTACTATTTAAATATTAACAACTACCTATTATTTATTTGTTAATAAAAACAAATATATAACTATAATAATTGTTTTAGAAAGTTAGATTATTACAATTTAGTATTTTTGATATTGTTGACGTTTTGGCTATGTTTTATAACTGAATATGAGTTTTTAGTATGATGTTCAATTAATTATTTAGTTTGTGGTACGTATACCTAGTGGCTTATTGCTTTTCAAAGAGTAGTATGGTACGTACATATTTAAAATGCCAGTATTGCTAAAAAAACACTTTGTTAATAAAGTTGGGATTCGCTACATTTTGATTTTTAAACTAATTGCAAAATTCAACACAACTGAGGAAAACAGCTGTTTCGTTTCAACATTCGAAAGTCTTTATTAGGTCTTCCGAATATGTGGTTAAAATTAATGACATTATGACTGAATCACCCTGTACATAAATTTATGCGTAATATAATTTATATTTAATTGAAAATTACCTGTCCGAATCTAAGAAAAATAAATTTCTTTTGCATCCTAATTCGAGTGGTGTGGTTCTCTAAATTTCAGAAGAAGGTAGTTATTATAAGGAAACAATGTACAAATTTAAAGTTTATATTTATAACGGTTCTTGAGTAACAGTGATTCATCTCAATTTTTTTGAAGGATCACAAAATCCTTAGGAAATATTTTAGGAAAACATGTCACTTTTGCTTTTTTTTAGTTACATTATGTGTCCACTTACTCCTACTGTTTCTGTAATGAGATATACTTTTTGCTCAATTTACTTCGCTTTACTTAAACATTACAATTAAAATATCCCTGATTAAATCGTTCGTATAATTTGAGTAGAGTTGCATCTATTGTAATCGAGGACAAAATACGGCACTCAACCCTTAGCGATACTCGTTATACAATATGTATATCCGTCAGAATTAATATTCATTGAAATTTCAGTGACAGTCAATCAGTCCGCTGGCACAAAACACCTGCCGCTCATTGCACTGGAACTTGAATTAAAATGCCATTGTGCATTTTATGAAACCCTTCACCGAAAGGGAATTGAATTCTGCTTCATAAAAGCTATCGATAAATCTCAATTTCCACGAATTTCGGTCTTTATAGGGTCCGTTTTTTGTATAGGGACAATTATGGAAAATCGGGACATGATAAGGTGCTTTTGTTTTTTTTTTAATATTGGCTTACGCAGACTCATTTTTCCAGTTGCAAGCCAGATACCGACACAAGGAATCTCCTAGGCTACAGATTCTTTGTTACCTAAGTCTCAGTCCTACTACCCCAGATGCTGTCCATTTTGTCTGTTTTGGGGTTATCTATATCAGCTTAACGAGAATTACCACCTGGATGAAACCCTTCACGGAGCAACAATGTCTCTTGGACTTACCGCTGAGCAGTATACAGTTGATTCCGTTGATAATCTTGGATGTTATGTCTGCTCGAAATAAATTAACATTACGTTTTCGTAATTCCTAGGCGAGATAAATAGGATCGAAAACAGATAGCTGTTGGTATATAGACAACTCAAAAACATCAAAACATATATTTGCAATCCAAAGACCTGACTGTCAATAAACTTGGGTGGCTAAATAACTATCTTTGCGGGAGAAATGTATATCATAGAGTTCTGCGTATAAACACCGGACCAATTATAACCTATGTGCAAATCAATATAAATTTTGAGAACTCTTGGAACAGTTAATTCTTTCTGGAAAAATATAAATAAGTCAGGAACTACCAACAGGACGACTCTGGCTTGGATATCTGGTCACTCAGGTTTCCAGGAGAACGAAGCAGCAGGCTCTTTTTTTAGGAAGAGTGCTGCCTCTAATTTGATTGGAATAGAACCAGCTCTTAGTATAACATTGGCTACTACCAAAACAGACAGGAATAAAGAACAGTGGAATGCTAACAACGATTGCCAAGATATTTCATAATAGACCAATTGAAAAGAGAGTTTAACAAACATACTAAAATTAAAAAGTTTACACTATATCATCTACACATGTTGGGCGGTCTTTTTTATACATATGTATTTACCAAAGTAAGGCTCCTGCCGGAGAACCTGGACAAAACCTCAACCCAGCAAGGCCACAGGTTCTATTAAGAAACTAAATTTATTGTGTGAAATAGAGCGAGCCACAATAAACCATGGGAGCGCAATGGAGAGCTAGTTTTTAGCTAAGTCACCATGACCTAACCTAACCTAATTAAACTAGGCTCCATGTTTCCAGTATATTTATATTAACTCCCATTCTTCTCGATTCGAGTCTCGAAATACAATCGATATCATTCAGCAAAATGTTATTCTTACTTCTCTTTTCATCACAGTATAAACTGGTAATAGATTGAAAGAATTTCCAATGCAGTTGCTGAAGACAATACAGGGCTCTTATATATAAAAACTACCACTGTCTTTGTCCTCAAAATATATTTTTCTATACCAAAATGTGTCCTAATTCTGTTTTATTATTTCTTTGAACTTTCTATGTTTTGTTTTTCTCTCTGAAGCAAGTACTGTAGTTACTTTGATAATTTGCTTTCTCTTTTGATTTATCGTGCACTTTGGTTTGCTGCTCTTGCTTTTAGCTTCGTTTCTTGTATGTTCAATTCTCGGTTTCTGCTTTTTAGTGGCGCCAGCAATATAAGTTCGCTCAAACTGACATCTAAATTCCGAATCAAAGAGCCACAAGCTAATTCCAAAGTTAATCTTTATAAGCTTTTTAAATCTCTCATCTTGACGCTATGTTTTCGTCCATGTTTCCATAATTTGAACACAAACAGGGATTGATTCTTTTGTCGTGTGAATTGATCATCTGGAAGTTGGTGGTTGTTGAATTGCCCTGCCACAATCTGCGTCATGCTGATCAATCGCAGGGCTTATTTATGGCTGGCCAAGGAAAGCCTGATATTCGATCCCATATATTTTAAATAAATAAAAGGACTAGCGTTGTCTGCCATCCGCGTGCAATACTGTAGCGCAACAGAGATGAATGAGATTTGCTTGTAGTTCTTGGTCCGTGCTTTATTAAGTATTTAAGGGAAAACCTGTGTTATCGACACTGTCTGGCGTATTACCGGATGTAATAAATAAGGGTGCGGGATTGGGCTGTGAATTTTCTAGGAGAGGTTGAAAATTGTAGCACATGATTCTATTAATAAATGATCAGCTTTGGTAAAGGAAGGGGCTCCAATTCGACACCAATTTACAGATGCCTAAATGTTTGGAAGAAGAACACGTATCCCTGGATGAAAAAAGTAATTAGAGAAAATTAAAAGGAATCCAAAAAACTACGAATATAAAAGGTGTTTATTTTTTTTTGTAACTTCAAAACGCAACATTCAATTATTAATTTTGTATTTCTTGTTACTCGTTTGTATTAAATTTTATTTCAGATAAATAACTTTACGTAATACATGTCCCATAGTCATAAGTTATCAAACATTTTTCATTAATTAATAGCAAATTATTCTTAATGTTATTATTAAATTACCAGCTTATTGACAGAAAGTGTCAATTTATTAATATGATAAATAACAATTTATTTGTTGTGACATCCGCCTACTTTATTTTTACAAATTTTCGCAATTACCCTTTTAGTGAACCATGACGCATCAAATTTTTTTACTAGAAAACTGGGTTTTACCGAAAAATTAAAAGAGGTAAAAAAGTTGTCTTCCCAGTAAATACTTTTAAATAAATAATTTGCTTAATATAAATCTAATAAAATATTGCAATGAGATTGAGTGTTTCACTCCTTTATAAAGTACGCCAATGATCGAACAAATATTGAAAAGTTGTCTCTTTATTAGTAGGATGCTCATACCAAGTTTCGTGTCTCTAGCATTCCTCATGTTAAAGAAAAAAATTAAATTGTGAATTTCAATCCCCTCCTTTAAGAGGGTATATCGCCTTAGGGGTGTAACTTTCATGTAAGGTATTTTTATTTCAATCCTCCTATCTTTGGCTCTACATTCACTGGTTCCATTTTTACTACTTCATTTAAAAACATACATATACATATTTTTTCGAAATCTCAAAAAAATTCTAAAACTTGTTTTCATAATATTTGTAAACTAAATAATATAAAGAGAGTAAATTATTATGTTAAGGATCCTACAAATATTAAAGGGTACCACATCAAAATTTCAAACAGAATTTTGTTTGGAAAACTATATTTTGCCAACATTTACAATAAATAAAGTAACGTTATACAAGATATTTGAGACTACCATTAAAAAAGTAACAAGAATTATTTAAAATTAAATATTTTTTGGAAGTCTCGCATCATTTTAAGGAAACAAAATCAGTATCTCTGATTCGTTTCAGAATAACCTCTATGCTTAAATACAAACGAAAATAATAATATACCTTTCTGGCTTATCTTTTATCCATGGCGTATGAATAAGAATTCATCTGTTAGTAATCCTAGATTGATTGTGCACAAAAAAATAATCATTTTCTCGTAATTTGAAACTGGATCAGGCAAAAATGCGCCTCATCCCAATCAATCAATTAATGCCAGAGAAATTGGGTAAAATTTTGTCATATTCCCAGTGAAAACTAAGCAAAGAAAACACGTAAAAACCGATACTAAATGCGATCATTTTTCATCGCAGTTTCGTATATATCTGAGGGATGGAACGGGCGCGTCATTAAAGGCATTTAGTGGAGAAATCAGGGGGAGAGAATGTTTACAAAAAGTTATTTGTTGGGGAACATAAATCACTTTTATTTATAAATTAGTTAAAAAGCAATTAGCTGCTGTTTTGTACGTATACGCGGAAAAAGTGTGTTGTTTTATTCATGTATACGTTCCGCATTGTTTTGTATGTAAAACGCCACATTAGGGTGACAAATTCCTAGTCATTCTTGGAGAACGTCGCGTATTTATTTTTTAATTACACAAATAAATTTATCAGCAGAGATCTTCTAACATACCGCGTGATTCACATAAAACTTCGCAACTCGACAGTTTAATAAAGAAAAGAGATGTTTTTATTATGTATACAGGGTGGTCTGAAAAGAATGTTACACACTCCAGTGGCGGGTTCTGGGGAACTAACAAGAAGGATTTAACCACTTTCGTTCAGATAAATAAGTTACCAGAAAAAAGTTATCGGTGTCCTAAGACATTTTAAAATTATTATTTGATTGATAGTAACGAAATTCGATGTAGTTGTTTGATTATTGATTATTGAGTAGAATAAAATGATAAATACAATTTTAAGTTATTATGTAATCAGTTAATGTGTCATAATTTTAAATTTTTCTTACAATGAACAAATGCATAAATTTCAATTACACAAAAAAGGTGGGTAGGTACCTATATCTGTTAAAAAGTTATTTTAGAAAAAATGTTCATAGGATTCATTGGGTTATGATTTAGTAAAAGTTCATCGCGCCTTATCCGTGGTAACAATAAGGAAAGCTAAATTTTCTCGGATTTTATTCAAAGTGCGCCTACCCATTATAACAATACTGTCATAACCCATCTCAATCAGGATGGTTTTTACATTGTCCAGATTTAAATACTCTGAAATTTTACTTTTGGGGACACATAGAACAACTGGTTTTGGTGACGGTATTCCTAATATTAGGGAAGAATTCAGAAGAGAAATAAAAAAAAATTATTTTGTCGATTACAGACCCCATCTACTATGAATCGAAAAAAATGTTTCAGACAAATCCTAGGTACTTTCATCCGAAGAACCCGAACCTTCATTAAAAAATAAGGGTTACTATTTAACATTTCAAAGGTACCTATCCCCTGCCACAACCTACAAAGAGGGAGGGAGGAGGACTAATTCTAGCACTAATGTAATTCCTCCGAGCAAATTTTGATTATGGGCGTTTTTTATGATTACTTCTTGTTCGAGATAGTTGAAAGTTTCAATTTGAAAGAATCACCCGGTATACAGGGTGACTCTCAAATGGTGACCAAAAATGAAACCTCGTATTCTTTGGAGAATTTTAAGGGGAGTATTTCCTATAAAGTTTTATCTAGGACGCATCATTAAAAAAATACAGGGTGTTAAACTTCAAAAAATATTTTTAATTTATTTAAATAATTTAAAAACTAGTAAGTGAAATAATTTGAAATTGGGCACGTGTATTTATGTAAACATTGTTCAAAATCTGAGGGCTTTTCCTAAAATTTACCTGCTTCAGTGGCGGAGATACAGGGTAACGGTGGCATATTTTTGCAAATAAAATAGTACGCCACTGCTTTATGGTAACAACCATGATATTTTCGGATTTTTCTTTCAATTTTCTACAAATTACTACTCTCGTATGTTTTTCGAAAAAAGCCTGATTTTTGAGTAGAATTTAAAAAACACACTTCGATATTCGAATTTAATGCTATTTAAAATTACATAGTGGTCTGCGATAGCAACTTTGACATTCTGAGCAGTTTGAAGAAAGAATAAATAATGCTGTTTATCAGATTCATTCAACAATAAATTTCGAACAAATAGCATTTTCGTTTATATAATCTCAACTAATGTCCTAATACAAATTTTAAAATCAAAATTTCAATTTTTGAGGAGGGTAGCTATAATATATAGACTAACAGTCGGAATTGAAATTTTTATTTTAAAATTTGTATTAGGACATTACTTGAGGTTATAAACAGATTTGTTTTATAAAAATGTTGTGTAAAATAACAAATAATGGTATGTACTTCTCTCTTGAGTAATTTCGGGTTTTTTTAATTTATGAGCACCTTGTATATCTAATCTAAGACGTTTGTATGACAGTCTCATTTTTTCGAGGGTCAGAACTTTTTATAGAGAGTGACATTTTTCGATAATGTCAAAAACAAAAGAGTTTCTCCTCTTGTCTTCAACTTCATCCGTGAAAACACTGTTTATATAAATAATATTATTAATAAACTTTATTGTAATTAAATTCTCAAGTTTTTACTAATTATTTTATTAAAAAAGTAAAAAAAAATCAAAAAATCTCATTTTTTGCTTTCTTTAAAATTGTTTATTAACAATTTTTTGCAGAAACTTTTCCATTTACATTTTTTAAATAAGTCATTTCGATGAGAAATTCAATTCTCTACAAAATTTTTCCTATGAAACTATACTGAAATTGTGCTTCGTTCTCGTGCTATATTTAAAAAACTACAAAAGTGCATTTTGCACCCCTATCTTCAATTTCAACCCTCTAATTTAATAGCACCCCGAGGTTTTTTCATTTTTAATGACCCTTCGAACAAGTCATGTGATGAAAATTCTTGAACGTCTTATTTCATTCCTTTTTTGAAAAAAATGAGAATTAAAACGTATAAGGGTAACGAAAATCGAAAAATTGGCTAAGTTTGAGCGGCCATATATCAGTCAATTTTCATCCAAAAATACTTTGCAACCTCTTGTTTTGAAGGAAATTTTATCTACTTTTTTTTTCTATGAAGCAATGCCTATACCTACCTTTACTCAAAAAAGCCAAAAAAGTAAAAAAAAATTCGTCGTTTTATAATTTGCCTAGTAATTTATAAAACGCCTAGCCATTTTATAAAAAGGCTGAATTTGCAGTTAGCATATTACATTTCACTTAATTTCATGTTCAATAATCTGGATATTTTATGAATTATTTTATTTTATTTTTATGAATTATTTTAGAAAACTTACCCATTTACAACTCAATCAGTTTCGTCTGGTTGGTGCAATGCGCAAACACAAGATATACGAGAGTTAGAGCGAGTGGTGGGAATTAATTCTTGCTGCATGTTGCAAATTTCAAAAATTATTATTACTGGCCATCCGTTCCTTACAGTTTTAATTAAGTAATAACGAGCGTTCAAATAAAAACGTGGTCGAAGTTGGCTCTGACACATTGGACGTAGGGAGTAGCTTATAGCGACCAACTTAACCTCATTCCTCAACGAGCTGTATAGCAGCTGTCAGTTTCAATAACGTTAATCGTGATAACAATAACAAACAATTAAAGGAGCTGCGGAAAGTGTCCCCCTCCTTGTTATAACAATAAATTAAAGCAGCTGCTGAAAGTGTCCCCCTCCTTGTTCCAAGCACTTTTCACACCTGTTCCTCAAAGAATTAAAGACATTTTCTAAGATGCTCGGGGTATTGTTAATTTCACGAATCTTGTCTATAAGTCGAGCTTGCAGATGATTTAAATCAGGAATAGGCAGTTCAAAAATAGTGTTTTTAAGGTAAGGCCACAAAAAGAAATCACACGGCGTAATATCACATGACCTCGGTGGAAATTCATGTTCAGCATTGAGACTTATTAGTCGATTTTGGAAAACTTCCCTCAACATATTCATCGTCTCGCCTGCCGTATGTGCCCTTGCGCCATCTTGTTGAAAGTAAAAGTTTGTAATTTCGTTTTCTTCCAGCTGGTTAACAAAAGGAGCGATAATTTCTTCTCTATACCTTTGCGCAGTAAGAATACCATTAAAAAAAATAGGTCCATAAATCCTCCTTCGATTGAGAGCACACCAAAATTTTTTGAGCGTATAGAGGGCCCTCGACAAAAAAGTTATCTGGTTTTTCAGAAGACCACATTCTCATATTCTGTGAGTTTACGTAACAACTTAAATGAAACCAGGCTTCATCAGAAAAAAAGGTGATATTATGAAGTTCACTGTAGTTGTTTAAAAACCATTCACAAAATACAGCCCGTCGCAGAAAATCAACTTCATGAAGTTCTTGCTGACAAGTTAAACGATAGCAGAACAAACGCAAATCTTTTTTTAACACTGTGTGGCAGGTACCGACTGATAGTCCCACCATTTGTGATAAAACACGTACAGAAGTTCTTGGCGCATTTTCCATTATTTGTTGGACATTTTCTTTTAATTCTTCAGTCCGCTTTTTAGGTCGGCCACTTCCTTCATTTCTTGTTACACTGCCCGTTTCACGAAAAACATTAACACAACGCTGAACTGCACTTTGAAAAATTTTGTACTCAACAACGCCGGGAAATTGATTTTGAAATTCTATGAAACATTCCTCAATAGAATATTTCCATATTCCATCAATCTTGCGTCCACTTCTAAAGTAGGACTCTATGATAAACACTTTTTGTTCTTGAGAAAACACCATATTAAACGCTTTTTAAAACGAAAATATTCAAATTGATAGCGGCGATATAGCGCTTTGACAGATGACGTTTAAGTTCATTTGCTATACGCTACGCCCTACGTCCAAATTTTCAGAACCAACTTGACCACGTTTTTATTTGAACGCTCGTTATAAAAATTTAAACAAAAGTAAGTATATTATTTGTTTATTTTACCATATATTCTTGGTATTTCTGAAACCATGATTTCACATACCACACCCTTTGTTCAATAAACTGGATCTCGGCCTCCCCTAGGAAAATTCCTGGCTACGCCCATGACATTGTCCATGCAAATGTGATGAAAATTAGTAGCTCTGAAGCTTCCTGATATTAATATTGCTTTGGGAGATTCCAGTGAAAGACGACGAACAAAAAAAGTTATTATGTGGTTTTTTTATTTTGTTTTATAAATATTTTATGTTCACATAACATTTTATAAAAATTCCATCTATGGAAACGTTCCTAATACGCTTTAGTATTAGTAACAACTGCAAGACGTTAATCAATACGCGAAAATAACTGACATTTATTATGCTGGTTACTTTTATAAGCTCACGCGGTCCAGACACGTGCCGGAAAACACGTGCAAAGTAGTTCTTACGGGTACATACGAAATCGTTGGTTTGCGAGGAACTCTAGAAAATGGAATAGGAACAGGGTTCGACAGGAAGTAACAGGGAAACTTCAGAAACACGACGACCAATTATACCTATCAAAACAATGGGTACTATTTGTCTTTGTATTCTTTCGCTTTACCTAGTTTATCCTTGTAACGAGAAGTATAAATAACTCGGTTTCTTTCTTTAACAGTTTGACGTCAGAACTAGTCTTTTTTTACTACATGTACCTATTTTAAAAGTTGACTCAATTAATTCAAAGAAAATCAAAAATGTAAAATAAAATTCTATCAAATGGAGTCAAACAACGTAGTACGACACAAAAGATATCTAACTCCTCACTGCTGATATTGCGGGAAACAACTACCATATGGGCTACATGACATACTCTAACTAGCATTTATAATACCCAGTCAACAGCTAATAATAAATAATTATCCAAAATAAAAACTAAAAATGATATCTAATTACAATTAATATAAAAATATGTATGCTGGATGATTCAAAATTCAGTACGAAGAATTTAGGGGCGTATTTTCGAGGTCAAAATAAGACTTTTTTTCCTATAGATGTGGGTCCACAAATGCTTAGTTTTCAATATACAGAATGTTAAAGTTTTATGTAATTTTTTATTTTTTAGGAATAATTTCCAAACAAATTAGAATGTTGGTATAAAACTTGGGGAACGGGGATTTTTTAGAATGCTAAATTTAAATATGTCATTGCTTTTGACGCTGCTTGTAGAGGGCGCTATCTATAAGGGTACACTTGAATTAAACTGTCCCTAACTTTTTTGCTACCCTATACATTGACGTTTTACATTAGTGTGTTGATTCCCCAATCAATTTTAAGCAAAAAAGGTATACTTGGTGAAATCTCTCAGAATAACTGTTTCCGAGATATTGGCTGATGAAGAGTTAAATGTACTCTTCTTGGAAATGGAAACACCATTTTAGGAAAAGGTAAATGTTTATGCGTAAATAAAATAAAAATGACTGGGTTTAGGTATAGGGAAACTTTAACAAAGTTATACTCAATTTTAGTGCAGAATGCAAATACGTTAAAAAAATTGGGGGTTTCCATTTAAAAATTTCGAGTTTTCCACATTTTCTGAACTTCAAATTCGATCATTTTTTTTGTCCACCTTCTATAAAAACTGAAAAATTTTCATGTCAAATCCGGTATATTAGATCTTCCTCTACAAAATGTGCAATGCGCACAAAAAATAAACTTCCGTTTTCGGGAAAACTAAATTTTGCTGACGGTCTGCATCTGTCAATTTTTGCCTAAAAATCAAAATATCTCGGAAACGGTCAATCCTAAGTATGAAGTGTACTACATATTTTCAACTAAAAAATGTATGCTCTTTCCAAAAATACAATAATATACAGGGAGTTCCATTTAAAATAAGAAAGTTGGTATCGAGTTCCGGTATAACCAGAAGTACCATGACTTTGAAAATATTTTAACTTGGTAGACCCTACGGTCTGTATCACACCAACACAATTTCAAAAAAATTCTTTTAGCGGTTTCTCAGATATCCATCGATGGAGTTCGTGGCGGAACACACTGTATTAGCAACCTATTTTTGCATGTTTAAACACTGCTTTTTTTAAACAGTCTAAAATACGGAACACTGTAGCAAGATGACAGAATAACAACAAACAGCAACAAAGAAATGCTAAAATCTAGTTGACTTGATGACTCGCGGAATTTCAGGATTTTTCTGACGATGACATACTTACCACTGGAAAATTCTGAAATTAATGCTTATATACCGATACAATACATAATGAATGAATGATTTGAATTTGAGAGAAGTATAATAGTAATAAAAATATTTCAAATTATTTTATATAAATATTAATATGTTCCAGATTACGAACATAGGTTATTCGTTATTATTCAACCATTTTCAGAATCCAAAGAAATACGTTGTTCTGAACTATTTACCTACTAACAACCTTTTAAACAAAATAATTTTATGCTTGTTATGGTGTATAAATATTCACTGATGTTTCAAATGAATGTTTCCTGCACAATTTTTTATTGGTTCCTATTCGATATTTGGAAAATTTTCCTTATACAGCGTGTTTTTTGAGTCCACATCATAAGTTCAGAAGCATGTTCCTTGTGTCATTGCAAGTCAAAAAATGTTAACGAAACAAAATTTATTGATTTCCGAGAATATGTTCGAAATACGTTTGAAAAAATTGTTAGATAGATTAAGGAATATTGGATTGGCAAGTAAGAATTAATTGAATTGGTATATAAATATATTAACCAGTGGCGGACATACCAACAGGCTCTCACTGAACACGTCATAATTTCTACGCCACTGAGTTTCTTTTCAAAACTTCAAAACACTTCGTTTCAAAATAAAATAATCAGTTGGTTTGATTCGTAATTGCATTTTAAAGAAAAAGTAATTTTAGAACTATTATTTTTTAAATTTATAATTTGCATATACCACAATGTTGAATAAACCGAAATTGACTTGTGCCGCAATTATATTTGCATATCTTATTATTTGTTCTAAATACAATTATTTCAAGTAAAATGAAGTCATCTCAAATTCAGAAAAAAATCATGGCCGTAGAAATTTTTAATTATCTAAGAAATAGAATCGGGTCGCAACTCCCAAGCATTTGATTTTAATAGATGATAAATTTTGAAAGTTATACTAAATCTAAAATAGAATTTGAAAAAATTCCTGTGCAGTTTTTTGTCACTGAAATAGATATAGGTACTTTAAATTTATTAATTTCTGTAATATGTAATCCTAATGGAATTTATATTTTTTTATTTATATATTATATCGAGCTTATACCTATTTGAAAAATGTCCACAAAATAGATAAAATATATATTTTTTCTTTGAAATACTATTCAGAATCAAAGAGTCAGTGGCATAGAAACTCTGGTATTTTGAATGATAATGCCTTCCGGTATCTCCGCCACTGGCTGATTATCAATTCAGATAATTTTATTGCTGACCCTTTAATTAATTAAGAACTAGCCCAAGTTTCATCAATTTACGTAAAAATCTTGAAAGATATTTGAAAAAATTGGTTGAATTAACTTTGAATCACTGGTTCATTAAGATTTTTAATTTAAAGTCATCCAAAGAACAGACTTAAAAACGTCCTGTATAATACTTAAAGTATGGTATGCAGGGCGTTAAAAAAGTAAGAAATTTTAAACGAAAATTCATATTACCATATGTCAGTAAACACATCGTTTTTTAGATACAAGGTATATGTTTATATATGTTTATGTCTATCAAACGGGTTGACCAAATTAGTTCAATTTTGGGCACAGGGTATTACCTGATAAGACTGCACAATTTCAATATGGCGATGATAAATGAAATAATTCTGGTGTATCGTCACCATTTTTTTTCAGCGGTACTTTTCCGTGACTGAAATTTTCTCAAAAAGGTTTCCTTGTATTGTAAAGTTATTTAGTAATAATGTCATTGCACACCAATGAAGAAATAGCAAACATGTGTTTTATGTACAGACGTGCCAATGGTAATGGACTTGAAGTTCGTCTTCCTTATGCTGAACCTTATTTAAATAGCCCTGTTCTGCTCAAATTCACCAATTTTCATCTGCAGCTTCGAGATGCTATTTGGTAAAAACCCTATCGACCATCTGTACCCACACGCTAGGAAGAAAAGCGGATTTTGAAAATGTAAGATAACCCTAGAATTAAAATTAGACGTATTACGGCTCGTGTAGCTATTAGCCACCCCCTTGTTTTGCGAACCCTTAGGGAACAGCTACTACTGTACCCTTACTACAACCAACTTGCACAAGCTCTCAATCTACCGGAATGTGAAGCCAGATTAACATTTTGTAGATGGGTTTTGCGAGAACATGCTAACAATCCTAATTCAGCAACGTTAATCCTTTTTACGGATGAGGCTGGATTTGCGAGGGACGGAATTTTCAATTTTCATAACAAGCAAGTTTGGGCTAATCAGAATCTACATGCTGTTGTTGAAACCAGACATCAACAGCTCTTTAATTTAAATGTGTGGATTGGCACTCTGGACGACAGGACCTGGGGTTTTAAAGCTACATTTGAATGTTTTCTTGAAAACGGCGTATAATTTCGAAATGAGATAAGAGTAGCCTATTTTGCGAAAATTCCAATGGTGTAGAAGAAAAAAAAACGAGACTCCTGAATCTCCGCCCCTGAATTTGAAATGAATTGGTCCACCATTTGGAAGACATAAACAAGAACAGATTTTTTTTTAAGAAAAAAGTGTTTCGAAACATAAATTAATATGAACTTTGTTTTTTTTTTGTACACATTATAAAATTTTCTGCACTTTTTCAACACTCCGTATAACCCGTTTTTGTTTCACTGCTGCATATTATTAACACGAATAGTCGCTTGCAATTCGGGTCAATCGAATTCGCGCCCTACCTCCATTAGGTCTACCAGTGATATTGTATGTGACAGTGGTCAACTATGGCACTGCAATGAATGTCCATAATACATTTAATGCACTGAGGCATTAATCGTATTACGGGTGAAAAGCCTTTGTGTGTCACTATCAAGATGTTCCATCTCACTCCATAATAACTTCGTTTCTGTCAACAGGTCCCTGGTTGTAAAGGCAAATGGATTTACCTTAATATATAAGGAAAGGGCGTGCGTATTAATTAAAATACTTCCTAGATCGTCGTCTAAAAATGAATAAAACCTTTTTTTTATTTCCAAAAGTTACGGTCAGTACAAGAGTGCACTTCTTTGCAATTGTAATTATAAATAAAAAGAATTAGATATACAGAATAGTTTGGAAAAAGGTACCACAAATTTAGAGTATGATAGAACAATATCGTCTTTTGTTTTTGAGATATAGGGCCTCAAAGAGAATTTTTTAAAATCCAATTTTAGGCATACTTTCTGTAAAAGCAGCAAAATATATTGAAGTTTTTAGGGATGCTAAATATGTTAGTTTTGTTAGTTTTTGACCATATACTAGATGCTAGCTACCACTTTAGCCAATGACATTTTATGACATAACTTTTGTTGTTAGGTTTTTACGGTGTAAATGATGTAATAATGCAAAATTTGTTTTTATGTTAAAATAGCACTCTTGTTTAAATCGATAGAAACGCACTGTTTTTTTTTTAGAAAAATGTCACTGCCCAACAACTCAACTCACTGCCCCAAAATCAACCAACTTGTTATTTTCTATATACAGGGTGTTACAAATTAGTAGGTCAAGCAGTTATTCTTTGGTCTAAAATAATGGGACTTTTCTTATGCCACTTTTCATTTCGGAGCCCCATTTTCGAAATACAGGGTCTCAAAATTAAAATTTAAGAAATGATTTTTATTTGACATGGCATTGCACTTTGGGGTAATTCTGGTAGTGCCCAAAAAACTTTCGTTCTGCAGAAGGCTGCGGTTCGTCTTATTGCTGGTGTATGTAGAACTACTTCTAGTCGAGGTTTATTTAAAAATATTAGGATTTTACCACGTCCATGCCTTTTTATACATGAATCCTTACTTCTTTCATAAAAATGTTGGAAATTTGGTGAAACACTGCATCGTACACCAACGCTATACCAGGCATGCTGAGAATATTGTTATTCCATTTTCCCCTATTAACATTACAGAAAATAATAAACTACAAATTGAACATTATAACAACTTTGTTAATCATTTTAAATACAATAAAATCAAACAGATGTCTTATAAAATCTTGTTAAAAATTTCTTATTGTCTCACTGTGGCTCCGAAATTAAAAGTGGCATAAGAAAAGTCGCATTATTTTAGTCCAAAGAATACGAGTATGTGGTTGATCTACTAATTTGTAACACCCTGTATATAGGACTGAAATGAATAGGTCATACGTCCAAGATACCTTCGATGGATGGAAATAAATCAATTTAGATCAAGTTGCCTTAACATAATTTTTCTTCTTTAAAAAGTTGTCGGAAATTAAAACAAAAAATTTATTGCATTTTAACCATAACATATGTAAACCAGCAACGTTAGTCCGTTGTTAGCACTTTGATCTTTGTTCAGCTACTTCGATGTACTTGGATGGAAAAACGGCGATCAGGGCCGTAATAAAAAATTCTTACTTGCGCAGCAAAGCAAATTAAAATTGATGATGGTCATCAAAAATATATAATTTAAGGATACTAATAATTTTTAAAGAATTGATTGTTACACGTTTTTTTAACTTAATTGTATACATTACGTATATATTTACGTTTTAAGAAAATCCAGAAATACTAAAATTACTACTGTAAGAAACATTTGCTCATATAAATATACATCGATTCATTAATCATTTCACTATTTTCACTCATTCTGAATTTTATAGAACAGAATTTCCAAACTATAAATTTTAAATACGCCTCTGACTATTATACATTAGTGAGTAGTGGAAGCAGTGTTCAAATTCCAGATCATGTCATCGAAAAAATAAAAATAATGGAAACATATTGTCTAAATGCATTATCAATAATCATGATATTTCTGACTTTGTATTTTAATAGATTTTTTTTTNTTTAGATCAAGTTGCCTTAACATAATTTTTCTTCTTTAAAAAGTTGTCGGAAATTAAAACAAAAAATTTATTGCATTTTAACCATAACATATGTAAACCAGCAACGTTAGTCCGTTGTTAGCACTTTGATCTTTGTTCAGCTACTTCGATGTACTTGGATAGAAAAACGGCGATCAGGGCCGTAATAAAAATTTTTTACTTGCGCAGCAAAGCAAATTAAAATAGATGATGGTCATCAAAAATATATAATTTAAGGATACTAATAATTTTTAAAGAATTGATTGTTACATGTTGTTTTTAACTTAATTGTATATATTTACGTTTTAAGAAAATCCAGAAATACTAAAATTACTACTGTAAGAAACATTTGCTCATATAAATATACATCTATTCATTAATCATTTCACTATTTTCACTCATTCTGAATTTTATAGAACAGAATTTCCAAACTATAATTTTTAAATATGCCTCTGACTATTATACACAACTAGTGAGTAGTGGAAGCAGTGTTGCCAACTCGCTACAGTTTTTACTAGACTTAGAATTTAACAGTGTAATAGCGGAGAAGATTCGAATCTAGTGGCAGGTGAAATTTATAGTATATTTCTAGCATATTTCAATAATAAAGAAGTATGCATTAACACATAAAACAACATGGTAAAAACAAATTAAGAAATAGACTCCAGCTTCCCATGCTTTCAGCTATATTATCAATAAAAGCTGGTTAAGTAGAATGGGTAATAAATGTTGTCATAATTAATATTCCAGATCATGTGATCGAAAAAATAAAAGTAAAGGAAACGTATTGTCTAAATGCATTATCAATAATCATGATATTTCTGACTTTGTATTTTAATAGATTTTTTTTTATATTATTTAGAATCTAGTCTTTTAATTTTCTTTGTTAACCATTACTTACCTTATTCATTTACAATAAATATATTTAAATAAATGTTTTTAACAAAAAAACTATTTCATTATATTTTTTAACCGTTAGCTTTTTTTAGTTAAATTTTATAAAAATCTAGTGGAATTTAGTAGAATTTCTGTTTTAATCTAGTAGATTTCATAAAATCAAGTTGGCAACACTGAGTGGAGTTTCTCTCTCAGACTAATAAATAAAGGGGACGCCTTTATTTACATTCGATAGTGAAGTGTTGACATATGTGTATTTACAAACATTGGTACTTTGTGNAATTATAAATAAAAAGAATTAGATATACAGAATAGTTTGGAAAAAGGTACCACAAATTTAGAGTATGATAGAACAATATCGTCTTTTGTTTTTGAGATATAGGGCCTCAAAGAGAATTTTTTAAAATCCAATTTTAGGCATACTTTCTGTAAAAGCAGCAAAATATATTGAAGTTTTTAGGGATGCTAAATATGTTAGTTTTGTTAGTTTTTGACCATATACTAGATGCTAGCTACCACTTTAGCCAATGACATTTTATGACATAACTTTTGTTGTTAGGTTTTTACGGTGTAAATGATGTAATAATGCAAAATTTGTTTTTATGTTAAAATAGCACTCTTGTTTAAATCGATAGAAACGCACTGTTTTTTTTTTAGAAAAATGTCACTGCCCAACAACTCAACTCACTGCCCCAAAATCAACCAACTTGTTATTTTCTATATACAGGGTGTTACAAATTAGTAGGTCAAGCAGTTATTCTTTGGTCTAAAATAATGGGACTTTTCTTATGCCACTTTTCATTTCGGAGCCCCATTTTCGAAATACAGGGTCTCAAAATTAAAATTTAAGAAATGATTTTTATTTGACATGGCATTGCACTTTGGGGTAATTCTGGTAGTGCCCAAAAAACTTTCGTTCTGCAGAAGGCTGCGGTTCGTCTTATTGCTGGTGTATGTAGAACTACTTCTAGTCGAGGTTTATTTAAAAATATTAGGATTTTACCACGTCCATGCCTTTTTATACATGAATCCTTACTTCTTTCATAAAAATGTTGGAAATTTGGTGAAACACTGCATCGTACACCAACGCTATACCAGGCATGCTGAGAATATTGTTATTCCATTTTCCCCTATTAACATTACAGAAAATAATAAACTACAAATTGAACATTATAACAACTTTGTTAATCATTTTAAATACAATAAAATCAAACAGATGTCTTATAAAATCTTGTTAAAAATTTCTTATTGTCTCACTGTGGCTCCGAAATTAAAAGTGGCATAAGAAAAGTCGCATTATTTTAGTCCAAAGAATACGAGTATGTGGTTGATCTACTAATTTGTAACACCCTGTATATAGGACTGAAATGAATAGGTCATACGTCCAAGATACCTTCGATGGATGGAAATAAATCAATTTAGATCAAGTTGCCTTAACATAATTTTTCTTCTTTAAAAAGTTGTCGGAAATTAAAACAAAAAATTTATTGCATTTTAACCATAACATATGTAAACCAGCAACGTTAGTCCGTTGTTAGCACTTTGATCTTTGTTCAGCTACTTCGATGTACTTGGATAGAAAAACGGCGATCAGGGCCGTAATAAAAATTTTTTACTTGCGCAGCAAAGCAAATTAAAATAGATAATGGTCATCAAAAATACATAATTTAAGGATACTAATAATTTTTAAAGAATTGATTGTTACACGTTTTTTTAACTTAATTGTATACATTACGTATATATTTACGTTTTAAGAAAATCCAGAAATACTAAAATTACTACTGTAAGAAACATTTGCTCATATAAATATACATCGATTCATTAATCATTTCACTATTTTCACTCATTCTGAATTTTATAGAACAGAATTTCCAAACTATAAATTTTAAATACGCCTCTGACTATTATACATTAGTGAGTAGTGGAAGCAGTGTTCAAATTCCAGATCATGTCATCGAAAAAATAAAAATAATGGAAACATATTGTCTAAATGCATTATCAATAATCATGATATTTCTGACTTTGTATTTTAATAGATTTTTTTTTTATATTATTTAGAATCTAGTCTTTTAATTTTCTGTGTTAACCATTACTTACCTTATTCATTTACAATAAATATATTTAAATAATGTTTTTAATAAAAAAAGTGAGTACGACAAGTTTATTGCCCTTTTTCAGAATTTTTCGCAAATACCTAAATAAAAGCAATATTATATTATGCTATTAGTATCTATACTACAGAAGATCATTATAAATTATACTGAACGCATGTACTAAATAATGGAAACCCACTTCCTGTCATACAGGAATTTATTATGAGCTGTTAAAATTGTCATTAATACTACATATTAATATGGCAGATTTGGGGTGCGAATTTCATTTAATATTTTATACCCGTGCATATTAAAAGTTATTGACATTAAAGTACTGTCATTAAATTATTTGGTAACAGCAATAGCTGGCAATAGCAATCGTAACACAAATAATTTATTGAAAATATACGGAATTCAAACATACAAATACAGATTGTGTACATACATACCTGTTTTTCCCGTACTTAGTTTTTGCAACGAGTCTTACCTGAAACAAAAAGGGAATGAAAATATAGAGTAAAAGAAAAAATATTGTTAATAATAGGTATATCATAAAATATGCTACTATTCAGTAGAAGTCGGAACATCCTAAAATTAAGTGTGTAATTTCGAACTTATCCAGCAGATATGAAGGGGGCATTTATATGCGCAATTGTTTGTCCAGCATATTAAAAAATCTAAGCAATTTAGAAACAAAGCTCTTCCTCTGTAGGTATGTAGCAGTTATATAAAATTTCTTCAGGGTATAAGACTACTGACAATACATTCAAAATGAGGAAGAAATGTTTACTTTTTCCTGGTATGTTTGTCTTACTTTTTAAAAATGTTGGAAATCAACAACAGTACCAACGTACCAAATTCAATCTCTTGGTTATTAAGAGAGACAGAAATATGCTAAATGTTTTACGGAATTTTTCAAATATCTGCTAATGTTTTTTGTGATTCAGTGGCTTGTTATAACTTAATGCTACTTCGCATTTATTTTTGATTAACCAGACTTTACAACAAACACACGCCTACACACTTCTACTGATCCGAAGTCGTCGTGAACGCGGTGTTCTGACACCCAAGCAGTCTTCGGAACCGCGCCGCTGTGGGAGGGATCGATATCAGGAGAGTCGCTCGCAACCCCAGCAGACTTGATCCTAGCCTGTACCTGCTTCCAGATATTGTTTATGTCCGTTTTTGATCTCGCTCTCGACTACTGACTCTAGGATCGAAACAGGGAGTGGACAGAGACGCCAGAATAACTCCCTTAGTTTTGGGAAACTTTCCAGCTGACCTTTTTAATGGTGTTTTGAATGGAGTCTGGTTTAGAATGTCATCATCAAAAGCCCAAAAAATCATTGAATTGCACAATATTAAAGATTTTATTTGGAACAAAAATTCCTTAATAATATTTTTCTGTGAAAGCTTTTATACAAGGTGTCCAATTTCAATGCACCAGGCCGCAAATTTTTTTTAATTCGACATTTATAAAAAAAATATTTCGAACAAGAGTTATCAGGTTCCGATGGGGTCAAATTATGGTGACCTTGAATTTGACCTTGAGATCAATTATCCAGGTTATTTCAATGTCGACCTTAATTTTTTAAATGGAATCTCATATTTTTTATTGTAAATTCGTATTCTGCGGCAAAAAGTACTTAACATTTGTATGAAACATTTTTTTGAAAATTTCTCCCACCAGAGTGCGCTATACTTTCACTGTTCCATTTTAATTCTCAGGCTAATATCTCAAGAAATAAGCAGGATGGTGTAAAATATTTGTAACAAAAGTTGTCGGGTTTTGGGGGGAACAAATTACCGTGATCTTAAAATTAACCTTAAAGTCAATTATTAACGTCACTTCAAGGTCAACCTTGATTTTTTTTAATGGAAACCAATATTTCTATTACAGTTTTCCCCAGAATACGAAACTGTAATAAAAATATGGGCTTCCACTTAAAAAATCAAGGTTCACCTTGAAATAATCTTGATAGTTGACTTCAGAGTCAAATTCAAGGTCACCATAATTTAATCCCCTCGAAACCTGATAAATTTTGTACAAAATAATTTTTTATAAAAGTCGAATTAAAAAAATGATACAGCCTGGTACATTACAATGGAACACCTCGTATTTAAAAAATTAATATCATATGACCTGAAAATTTTGAGGTTCTTAGTGCCAGTAACCCCCATAGTTCCCGCCACTGGTTGTTATAACACTAGCATTTTTTCATTAAATGTAAGAGTAAAGTGTTAAAATTGTTTAAAAAAATTGTATAAAATATGCTTCAAAGCAAAAGTCGGTATTATATTTAAAATCTAATAATTCTGAGCCGTCTCGTTGCTTCGAAACTGCATATTTATTTTTCATTATTGTGTATCAGCATGCACGGAAATAAATTATAACCATTTTACTTCAATTTACATAATTACTGCATTAAATAAAACAGTATTCTGTTGCTTTTCTGCATTGGTTTGTTTCAAAATCGTCACTGTTGTAAATGCAAGTGTAAGTGAATAAAATCGTATAACTGTAAGAACCTCATCCATAGGAGATGATTACAAACAAAAAAAATATTCCACTATCCATGAGCAGGATATTCTTAGAAATAGAAATATTTAATCAAAAAATACTCCGCCATTTTGATATTCTGCTTGATATTCCATAACCTGTAGAAACTTATCAATGCCTTTATTTTATTTAGAAAATATTACCCTATCGCTTTCACTTACCATACTTCATTCTTTTTTAAATATCATTTGTTTATCAACATACAATAGGTTGAGGTTACATGTTTACATTGTGTACTGAAATAGGGAATGCGGCCTCCCCTTTACTTATTACTCTGAGGTTTCTCTGCAGACTGAAAACGATGTGCGGCCTACTTTGCACTTCATCATCTGATTTAGTTGGTTTACATAAGCTGTGTTTTAACTAATACTAATATAACTTTTTAAGGTAGCAAATTTGTTCTAAGGTAATCTAAACTGGTTTATTTTTATACAAGGAGATCGCCCCTTAAAGTTTCCCTATTCATTTCCGGATAGCCTGTATGCTGAATCTCAGAAATGGTGCGAATTCAATAGTTTTTACAAGAATACCTTTTTATGTAAAATTAAATTTTACATGTATATTACATAAAAAACATAACCGTCATTAATGACCACTGCGGTAGAGGATCGAAAACTAGTAATTTATTAGATTGTTTATGATATGGTTAAAATTTTATTTAAAAAAAAACCTAATTGACGCTTTGTTTCTCAAAAACGTTGGACTTTGTTTAAAATCATTGAGTACGAAAAGTTTATTGCCCTTTTTCAGAAATTTTCGCAAATACCTAAATAAAAGCAATATTATATGCTATTAGTACCTATACTACAGATGATCATTATAAATTATATACTGAACGCATGTACTAAATAATGGAAACCCACTTCCTGTCATACAGGAATTTATTATGAGCTGTTAAAATTGTCATTAATACTACATATTAATATGGCAGATTTGGGGTGCGAATTTCATTTAATATTTTATACCCGTGCATATTAAAAGTTATTGACATTAAAGTACTGTCATTAAATTATTTGGTAACAGCAATAGCTGGCAGTTAATTGAAACACAAATAATTTTTTGAAAATATACGGAATTCAAACATACAAATGCAGATTATGTACATACATACCTGTTTTTCCCGTACTTAGTTTTTGCAACGAGTCTTACCTGAAACAAAAAGGGAATGAAAATATAGAGTAAAAGAAAAAATATTGTTAATAATAGGTATATCATAAAATATGCTACTATTCAGTAGAAGTCGGAACATCCTAAAATTAAGTGTGTAATTTCGAACTTATCCAGCAGATATGAAGGGGGCATTTATATGCGCAATTATTTGTCCAGCATATTAAAAAATCTAAGCAATTTAGAAACAAAGCTCTTCCTCTGTAGGTATGTAGCAGTTATATAAAATTTCTTCAGGGTATAAGACTACTGACAATACATTCAAAATAAGGAAAAAATGCTTATTTTTACTGGTATGTTTGTCTTACTTTTTAAAAATGTTGGAAATCAACAACAGTACCAACGTACCAAATTCAATCTCTTGGTTATTAAGAGAGACAGAAATATGCTAAATGTTTTACGGAATTTTTCAAATATCTGCTAATGTTTTTTGTGATTCAGTGGCTTGTTATAACTTAATGCTACTTCGCATTTATTTTTGATTAACCAGACTTTACAACAAACACACTCCTACACACCGAAGTCGTCGTGAACGCGGTGTTCTGACACCCAAGCAGTCTTCGGAACCGCGCCGCTGTGGGAGGGATCGATATCAGGAGAGTCGCTCGCAACCCCAGCAGACTTGATTCTAGCATGTACCTGCTTCCAGATATTGTTTATGTCCGTTTTTGATCTCGCTCTCGTCTACTGACTCTAGGATCGAAACAGGGAGTGGACAGAGACGCCAGAATAAGTGCCTTAGTTTTGGGAAAGTTTCCAGCTGACCTTTTTAATGGTGTTTTGAATGGAGTCTGGTTTAGAATGTCATCATCAAAAGCCCAAAAAATCATTGAATTGCACAATATTAAAGATTTTATTTGGAACAAAAATTCCTTAATAATATTTTTCTGTGAAAGCTTTTATACAAGGTGTCCAATTTCAATGCACCAGGCCGCAAATTTTTTTTAATTCGACATTTATAAAAAAAATATTTCGAACAAGAGTTATCAGGTTCCGATGGGGTCAAATTATGGTGACCTTGAATTTGACCTTGAGATCAATTATCCAGGTTATTTCAATGTCGACCTTAATTTTTTAAATGGAATCTCATATTTTTTATTGTAAATTCGTATTCTGCGGCAAAAAGTACTTAACATTTGTATGAAACATTTTTTTGAAAATTTCTCCCACCAGAGTGCGCTATACTTTCACTGTTCCATTTTAATTCTCAGGCTAATATCTCAAGAAATAAGCAGGATGGTGTAAAATATTTGTAACAAAAGTTGTCGGGTTTTGGGGGGAACAAATTACCGTGATCTTAAAATTAACCTTAAAGTCAATTATTAACGTCACTTCAAGGTCAACCTTGATTTTTTTTAATGGAAACCAATATTTCTATTACAGTTTTCCCCAGAATACGAAACTGTAATAAAAATATGGGCTTCCACTTAAAAAATCAAGGTTCACCTTGAAATAATCTTGATAGTTGACTTCAGAGTCAAATTCAAGGTCACCATAATTTAATCCCCTCGAAACCTGATAAATTTTGTACAAAATAATTTTTTATAAAAGTCGAATTAAAAAAATGATACAGCCTGGTACATTACAATGGAACACCTCGTATTTAAAAAATTAATATCATATGACCTGAAAATTTTGAGGTTCTTAGTGCCAGTAACCCCCATAGTTCCCGCCACTGGTTGTTATAACACTAGCATTTTTTCATTAAATGTAAGAGTAAAGTGTTAAAATTGTTTAAAAAAATTGTATAAAATATGCTTCAAAGCAAAAGTCGGTATTATTTTTAAAATCTGATAATTCTGAGCCGTCTCGTTGCTTCGAAACTGCATATTTATTTTTCATTATTGTGTATCAGCATGCATGGAAATAAATTATAACCATTTTACTTCAATTTATATAATTACTGCATTAAATAAAACAGTATTCTGTTGCTTTTCTGCATTGGTTTGTTTCAAAATCGTCACTTTTGTAAATGCAAGTGTAAGTGAATACAATCGTATAACAGTAAGAACCTCATCCATAGGAGATGATTACAAACAAAAAAAATATTCCACTATCCATGAGCAGGATATTCTTAGAAATAGAAATATTTAATCAAAAAATACTCCGCCATTTTGATATTCTGCTTGATATTCCATAACCTGTAAAAACTTATCAATGCCTATTATTTTATTTAGAAAATATTACCCTATCGCTTTCACTTACCATACTTCATTCTTTTTTAAAATCGACTTCATTTGATCAGAATTGTCGAAAGCATTTGCATTAGTTTACCTTTAAAACAAAGTAAAACTTTATTCTTGTAAACCACTTTGTCTTTTAGTTGTGTTAATATTATAGTTTTATCCAGAGTACACAGTAGAGTACAAATTGGAGCATAAAGATGGCCTTTAAACTATAGCCAAAAACTCTTTTTTGGATCTCCTTGTAAAGGAAGCTATGACTGTTGTATCCATTTGAAGTGAAAATTTAAGGATATAAAGCATTGTAATTTGATTTAAGGGAGTTAATCTTAACCCTACTACTGTATAATATTATATCTAAACAACTTTGTCGATTATTACAAACTTGATAGCAGCCTATTTTAAATTGAAATAAACAGATTATTTCCATGCTTGCAAGATATTGAGAAATAGTACGCAGCTTTCTAAACAACGAGTCCACTGAAAATTATGAAATTTTGAATACAAAGTTAGCTTTGGATTTGAAGCGCATTTTATAAGAACAATGTTATATCACATACTTTAGTCTTACATTTAATCTGAAAATGATCCGTCATTGCGAAAACAAGCCGACTATTCTTCTTTATACACTACAGGGTGTAAGAAGTTTGACTGCCATTACTTCAGCATGAGATAGAGTAATTATAAATGAATAAAAAGGTTGTATATTACAGGGGCGTAGGATTAACAGTTTTCAAAATACAGCGAGTATTAATATTACGGAGTTTCATCACAACGTGGCAACAGCGTTTAACCTAATGTTACATAGCTGATGCACACCAAGTGTGCACGCGGTAGACTACGGAATAACAAAAATGTAAACAACTATTATTGTGAAACATTTAGTAAATTTCAAGACAATTGTTTTCCAGTTTATAAATAAATAAAATAAAATGTGTCGTTTTTGTAGTACGAAGATTACCTCGAATTTTAGTAATTATGAATTTCTTAAAACAGGAACGTATTAAAAATAATCTAGGTACTTACCAAAAAGCAAAATTCAGTAGTTTTTAAATGCGCAAGTACCAAACAAACTACAACATACGCTCAAAATGTCCACCACCATTTTCGATACACGCACGACATCCTCAAATCCAATTTTCGTGCACTCGCTGAAAAATACTCGGATTTATCCTTATTTCATGGACAGCGGCAAAAATCCGTTCTCGCAAGTCTTCGACTGTTAAATTCCAAATACCAACTCAATTGCGTATTGTTGGTTGTTGGGCACCTTAGTACCTCGTGTTAACCGCCGCGCCGTTGTCACATCGCTCGAAATGAATTTTATCGAATTTTAAATTTATTCAACGCTAATTATTTTTTTAGAATTAAGCATAAAGAAGTTCAAAAAAGTGTATTTTATGGTATTCTATGCACGCAGTTATGTCAATATTCCTTAATTAATCGAACTTTTGTACATCAAGTTAGAGATTTTGATAATTTTTTTTTCTCGGAAATGGTTGAGTTTAGGACCCATGTCATATAAGGTTTTTTTTTTGTTTACTTTTATGTATTCTATCGTATGTTAAAATTAAGGCAGTCAAACTTCTAACACTCTGTATAGATTTCATAGGTTCCCATAGATAGGAATCGCATGGATTTAGATCGGGCCCATAAAACAGTTCTGCCAGGAAATATTTCGTTTAAAATTGTGATCGATAGTGCGAAAAAAACAAATTTAGTTTATTTTTTAATTGAACCTACTTGATTTATGTAATTTAAATGTTTCTGTATAACTTTGAACTAATATGAAGCGACTTTAGCTTTCGATTATTATTATAGACAGTTTGAAGTTGTCACACGTCCCTCGTTTCTCACAAATTGGGCTCCGAACTGAGACAAGACGGATTCCGGAAATATAATTCGCCTGTAATGCGATTCCAAAACTTACGACATTAGTCTAATTAAAATGGCGGCCGCCCTTGTCTTGCTATTGATTTATATATCCGAGGAATACCTTCTCACTCGTCCATATGTAGGACACGGAACTTCCGGACCGTGTTTTCTTGATCAGAGAGGTTTTTCGACAGTTCGCCGAATACCGAAGGGATTATTAGGGTAGTAATCGTCACTGCGTTTCGAGGAGTGTTAGCTTTATTATCAGAACTTAGTATTAGTTTATGTTTTCTTTTTAATATTTTATTTTATAAGAAATATTAAAACAACTATAAACAAAACTATTTGTTATGAATATTTAAAAAAATAGATGTGATTTTAGTAGACCAAGCAATATTTCTACCAACTTTCGAATAGGCAAAGAATAAGTAAGATCTGCTTAGGAAAATTAATAGGCAAATGAATAGGCAAAGTTATAGGCAGGGATATAGGCAAACAAATTGGAAAAGGAATTGGCAAAGGAATATGAAAAGGAATAGGCAAAAGAATAGATAAAATTCATTTAGATAAAGGAATAGGCTAACGAACAAGCAAAGGAACAGGTAAAGGAATAGGCAAAGGAATAGGCAAAGGAATAGGCAAAGGGATAGGCAAAGGAACAGGCGAAGGAAGGAATAGGCAAAGGAATAGGCAAAGGAAGGAATAGGCAAAGGAAGGAATAGGCAAAGGAAGGAATAGGCAGAGGAATAGGCAAAGGAATAGGCAAAGAAAGGAATAGGCAAAGAAATAGGCAGAGGAATAGGCAAAGGAAGGAATAGGTAAAGGAATAGGCAAAAGAATAGGTAAGATTTGCTTGGAGGAAGATTTGCTGAACTGAAAATATACTGAAATGATTTCCAACAATTGAAATTCTTAAGTAGGAAATGAAAAGCGTTAGTACCTATATATTTAGTGGACTCGGGTTCCTTTTTAAAAAGAAAGCAATTAGAAACATAATAGGCGATATTGTTGCGTACCCCGCTGGTGAGACGGAGTGTCCATGGCCCCCATCGAGCGGCTTCGGAATCAAACAGGCAGAGACAACGACAACACCAGACGGTGGAGTTTAACGGGAAATCAAGTGACGGTGAGAGGGCGGCGGGCGCGAAGTTATATCTTGTCAACGCGCGTTGGTGTCACCGCCAGTTACCGCCGTCCCCCGTCGCCCCACACCCACCTCTTGGCTGTATCGTGTTATTTATGCAATGAAAATGCGCAAAATACCTTTCAGATGCCACGCTCTGCCTCGGATGTTCGTTATTTGCCAATCTGCAGCGGATGTCTTACCTGGGGGACGATCGTGGTGTGTTAGTACAGTGTGTCCAGGATAGAAATAATCTCTGTATCCAAGGAACGTTTCTTCATAGAATAGTGGAAAAATTTCTGTAGAAGGGATTCCATGAGAACTTGCACAAAATTTAAGGGCACATTTCTTAGGCAAAATTAAGCAAAAAAATTTATAGTAGTTTTGACTCAATTTTTAAAATGCAATTCATTGGGTGGTAAATACTTTCTATGGTACTTTTCAATCCGCCATAATGAGTCTGCCATTTTGGATTGTAGAATTTCCGACCTAATAATCGTAACTGGCGACTTTGAAAACCATCCACTTTCAGCCGTAATCTTCAAATTTTGAATTGGATTGGCCATTTTTTCTTCAGTAATTTTCGAATTTGGATCTCAAATTCGTAATCAGCGACCGCTATCACCCGCAGTAACGAAATTCAGGCAAAAATATTGAATAGAATTTAACTTAACATATACTTCTTTCTACACGCAAAAAAAAAATCTTGAAATCAAATGTACAACATTTTAAGGTATCGCACTTTTATATATACGCAAGAAAATATTTTCTTCTTTCAAGAAAATTATTTATTTATTCAAATTTCTACTCAGAAATATAATTTCTCACTTTAAAAATAGGCAGCATTTAAAATAAGTATTTGATACTTACGGTTAAACGAATTCTATTTTTAATTTTATGATCTACTTACATAGATTTTATAGAAACATGTTTTGTATTATACAGGGTGGACCATTGAAAACTTTGCACCCGGCTTATTTTGAACTACGTACCAAAATATGAAAATTGCCGCGACACGTCCATTTTGTTTTCGAGGGGGACACATTTTAGCGTTAAATACAGACTCGCCAGAACAACCCCCTTCGCGGGGGCGCATTCAACTTTAGAATCTTAAACGGCACTCTATGTCGAGTGACACCTCATTCGAAAGTGTTTTTAATTCTGGTTGTTATCTTGTAATTTTTTTTCATCTGTTGTTGAAAAAAAAATTACTTATGCTTAGAAATAAAAGACAATTTTGTATTAATCATTTAATTAATTGTTCAAAATGCCAAAGAAAAAACTATAAAAAGTTTCAATTTATTTTCACTGTAAAATCTGTTTACAAATAAAAGGTATTTTGAATAATGAAAAAAATTGGTTCTGATAACAAATTTACCAGTCAATATCTTTTAGTCGCTAATCAGTTCTCAAAGAAGTGTTTAGCAGAAGTGTGTTTAGTAATTATTAATTCTAAAAATGACTTATGACGAAAGGGTTGAAATTCTATTTTAAAAGAATTTTTAATCAGTGTCGAGCAAATAAACGCACCTCCGATGTTTACGTCGCCAGTTTGGTTCAAAAGTTCTGTGAAACAGGATCAGTGGAAAATAAAAAACGACAATTGAAACTTTTTATAGTTTTCCCTTTGGCATTTTGAACAATTAATTAAATGATTAATACAAAATTGTCTTTTATTTCTAAGCATAAGTAAAATTTTTTTTCAACAACAGATGAACTAAAATTGAAAAAAATTACATGATGACAACCATAATTAAAAACACTTTCGAATGAGGTGTCACTCGACCTAGAATGCCATTTAAAATTCTAAAGTTGAATGCGCCCCCGCGAAGGGGGTTGTTCTGGCGAGTTTGTATTTAACGCTACAAGGTGTCCCCCTCGAAAACAAAATGGACGTGTTGCGGCAATTTTAATGTTTTGGAACGTAGTTTAAAATAATCCGGGTGCAAAGTTTTCAATGGTACACCCTGTATATTAATGTATAGTCAAATGATTGTAAATACTTATTTTAAGAATATATTTGGATTTAAATATTTCTCAGTAGTAAAAAATATTTTGTTTCATATTCACAACACCTAGTACTTTCCGATATCAGTCGAAGAACCAAAAGGATGACAGTATGTACCAGGTTCGGTCGCTGACGCAGCAACTCGACATTGAAATATTTGTGAAACTTGTTCCTGTATTTATTTAGTCATACCCATATACAGGTCTGGTCGAACTAAACGTGCAGGTGGTAGAAATCTATACGCTCAGTTGAAGAATGGGCGTGCGGGCAAACGGTGTTACGCACTGTTGCTTTGGTCGACTGCGTCATAAATTTCAGTTGTCGACAAGTCGCCTGGCAGTGCAGTGCAGCAATGCGGAATTTGGTGTGATTCAAGTAATTTTAATTTATTATAGGCACCTTCATTCATAACAGCTAGGATCGTTCGTAAGTTTAACCAACCAGACATAGGTCGGCTTGGGACTTATTATAATTCTTTCGTTAGAAAGATCCAGCTGCTTTAGTGTCGTTACTCACAAGGAGATGTGTATACACAGCGTAAGTGCTGGCTCCATCTATCATCCTACTTCCTATGCCATTCTGTGACCTACAATTTTCTTTCAAGAAAACATAAGTTTGATTATAATATGCTACATTTGTCTTGAATAATTTCTACATTAGTACTAAATTTTAAATATACATATATATTTTAAGGAACTAGTAGTTTTGGAACAAATGTGTTTGCAGTTTATGACGAACTGTAAGAGATATTGTAGTTAAAGTCCGGGATAATAAATGTCACATCTGTAAGATTTGAATTAAATTATATATATTTACAAATAATATAAATTCTAGGAAAAATTGTAGATTACAGCAAATATTTCACATAGTTTGACGAAAGTATATACATTTGATTAGAATAAAATAACATTTATGGTAATTAATTCTATTTAAAACTATCTGCTCATTTGACCCAAATACTTTTTTTAGAGTAATTATTAAAATATTATTTTAAAATATTTTCTCAAAGTATTTATCTTATTCGCACTATTTCACCCTATTTTAGGAAATATTTTTGGCGTTTTACTAAAAAATAACCTGGTAAATCAAAAAATACACATCTATGTACTCATGTCTATGGTACAGAACTTTTTTGTTTTTGTGGGTCTGTATTATTTCACATTTTCGAGCTCTGAGAACAATAATCACAATAGTTATTTAATCCTCGTTTATTTTAAATTAAATTATTAAATTAAACTTATTATTATTTCTCTTATCTCAGATAACGTTAGTTTCTGGACCGGAATCTGAAATAAATATGCATCATGGGAATCCTCACAACAAAGGCGCCCCACAGATAAACGATCCGGATCATTTATCAAACATCAATTTGTCTTCTGTCGTCATCTGATTATATGTTTTGTTATATCTCCTTAAGTTGTTTTTACAGCCGGTATTGTCCTTGCCTTTTATCCAGAAACCGTTTTTTTAGCCGTTGCTATCGGTCTTGTTGTTCAAAACCGACCTCAAGTGGTGACAATACTCCAGGAAGTACAGCATGACTGATAAGAAAATTGGTGTTTGCCCTTTTAAAATGTTTGGATCATGCGAAGGTATAGATTTTTTTTGATCCAACGGATTCATTTTATGAAATTTATAGAGAACTAGTTATAAATATTCCCGCTATTAGTGCATTATATGTACCTATAGTAATAAAAATTGTTAAAAAAATTATAGGAAAAGACAGACATTGTTGTCAATGGATGAAGTAAATATATATTAACAACCTGCCTTACGATATGATATTTATCTGAAATTATTTATTTGCGAATTTTTTCTTTGCTTTATTTAGAATATCGAAATTTATATATTATATATTATATGTTATATATTATGTGATTAACTGATCAGATGATTAGACTGTACATATACTGATTTATTTTATAAAATATAATCACAGTCTAATCGACTAATTAGTTAATCAACCTTAACCAAGACTCAAAGTACCGGGCCTTAGTCATGTAATAAACATTAGACAACGTCGATTTTTAAACTGTCATTATCTAATTTTATTTTATACAGGGTGATTCACTTTTTATGATTAGGACTTTAACCATCTATAGATCTTATCAAAATAATGTCATATTGAATATGAACATAAACTATGAAAGCCATTTGTTTTATATTTAGTAAGAAGTGTACGAATGAGAAGCTCTATCGATTTTACAAATTATTGTGAAAATAGATTAATCATAGGCATCCGTAAGGGGCTCTGATAACCCTTATTTTTGATATAATTTGTTCGTCACTGGAAATTTTTCAAAATGAATATATATTTTTCACATTGCGACTTATTCTAAATGGCAAAAGAAAAAATAAATAAAAACCAAAAAAAAATATTTTTTTTCAAGAGCTTATGTCTCTAAAAGAAAGCCTTTGGATGAAAAAGTGTTTACCTCAAAATGACATTATTTTGACGAAATCTATCGATAGTTAAATTCCTACTCATAAAAAGTGAATTACTCTGTATATAATTTTTTCTGTTAATATTTGTAACGAGGAAGGAAGCTGCCTGATGAAATAATCCCGAGTAAAATGTGAAAACAAAAAGATCTCTTTGTACCAGTTATTTTTTTTAGGTGATCGAACGCAACTGATCATTTAGCTTTCAACGTGATCGTAACAATACACGATGCCTTGAGCTTATTCTTCGACTATTTAAATAATTGAAGGAAATTTTAATTTTGGACGAGGCCGTGGTTCAAATTTCTTAGACGGAAAATCAACGGAGTCCGCGAAAAGGCGGTTTCCGATCGAGTGAGCCGTTTGTCTGAAATTCCCCGTCTTTCACGCGCAGAAAAGCCTAATTTATCATAAATTTGCACCAACAGCTCCTTAAGTAAGTATAAACAACCAGAATGGCGTACTCGAGATACGAGGACATAGGACGACGAGGCGGATGAATATTGAGATAAATGGCTGAAAATCAATGAATAATTTGGCGCCCATAGTGGAAGACGGTGAACGCTAGAGACATTCAATAATTATACGCTAATGAAGCTAAATTAATATTAGCTAGACTCCTCGACTGAGATGAATATCTGTGACAGTTGAGAAAATTAATGCACGCCACGGGGCTCGTCTTCGGGCCGATATGGCCTCATCGTTAGAGTCGTTTCAAAATATTTTCATCCGCCTCAAATGCCGATCAATTTTGAATCTAACGACGAAAATGAAGTGATCAAGTAAGGGAGACAGGGACCGATTGTCATAAAATCCAAAGAGTTTGAAGTAAACTAGTGGAAAAAGTTTTCGGCGATTTTTCAAATGGCTGTATCTTTGATAAAAATGGTCGAATTGGAGTAAAAAAATAGCAATTTGAAGCTTGAAGTTTCAAATTCTTGGATCTTGCAAAAAAAATTTTTCAAGTAACACGTATCGCGCATTCTTAATGAATATCATGAAAAAAAATTTTTCGAAATTTTTTTCGATCTTATTTTTGGTGTACGGACTTGAAAAAAATGTTTCCAACTTAACCACCTTATGGATTAGATAGGTTGTTCATTTAGCTTCAATTTCTTTTTTGGTAAAAAATAGGGGTCATAATTTCAAATGCTTTCTGCAATAAGAATGTAAAAAAAATCAGGAAAAAAAATGTTTTTTCCATTTTTTTACAGATTATGAGCATTTAAAGGCAAAAAAACGTGTTCCTGTAATTTTTAAAAAAATTCAATCGAATGAAACAAAAAATGGCTTGATGGATCGAATTGAAACTCTGTAGGGCTTTTAGGGGTATAATGACCTGTAAAAGGCATACTTAACATTAGTCATTTTCCCAATATTCTCAATGTGACACGTGATTTTCTAGAAGACCGCTAAAAGTCCTATTTTTTACGAATTTTCAGTCATGTTAAGGATAAAAAAATTTTTTTTCCAAAAAACCGTGCCAGGACCTTGTAGAGAATTCATTCAAGTTTCTGAAACCCACCGTCGATTTTCTGTGCAACCATTGATTTCTGAGATATCGATGAACAAAGAGAAAATGATCCATTTTCATTCAAAGTCCGATAGCTCAGCGAGAAATGGTCGTATCGAGACCAAAAAAAAAAAAAAATTGAAGCTAATTGAACAACCTATCTAATCCATAAGGTGGTTAAGTTGGAAAAATTTTTTTCAAGTCCGTACACCAAAAATAAGATCGAAAAAAATTTCGAAAAATTTTTTTTCATGATATTCATTAAGATTGCGCGATACGTGTTACGTACTTGAAAAATTTGTTTTGCAAGATCCAAAAATTAGAAACTTCAAGCTTCAAATTGCTTTTTTTTACTCCAATACGACCATTTTTATCAAAGATACAGCCATTTGAAAAATCGCCAAAATTTTATATATTTTTTTTGATCCCTTAATTTTTTCCACTAGTGTATTTTCTTATAAATTTTATTAGATATGCTTTTATGCTTACCAAATCTAAAAATTTGACACTGAATTAGCTAAAATGAATAAAGCCTAAAAAAAAAATATTAGTAGTAAATAAGTAAAGCTGTGGCAGACTGTAAAAATGAATAAATAAAGTAAGAAAACAGTTTGTTTAAGTATGTAATATGCAAGGTGTCCGTTAAAGGATAGGCCAAACTTTACCACTAGATTCTACGATGAAAATGAATGGAGAAAAGTCCTATATAATGTTGCTCATAAACCCTAAGTTTGCTGAGTTTTACGTCAATACAAAAAACAGTGACGTGTGCACTGTATTTTCGAGACCCTTTTCTAAAAAAAAAATGTTGCACCACTGCGTAAAGCGGAAATAAATAACATGTTTGAAATAGGCATGATGACAGTAACCAAGAATCGCTAAAATTATGTATTTATCTAATAAAATATGATTCATGGATTATAAAAAACGTATTTATTTTTACAGTATGAGCAAGATTGATAATATTTGCGATAAAATAAACTACAAAATACAGCAAACCATGATAGGTTGAACACCAATCAGAGCGAATTACGTCACATCTATGCAAAATGTCATTTTGTGTCATTTGTACTTCGACAACATCCGCAGTATTTATCTTCGTTTAAATATTTTGTGTTTCCCAACCATACGTTGCTTGGTTTTGTGCTACCAAAACCATAAACAAGAAACGTTTCTAAAAGAAGGAAAGAAAATAAAGCTCAACAACTGCAAGTTAATTGGTGCTGAAATACAAAGAACAGTCCTGCGACACATTTTTGAAAAAACTCGTATTGACTGATGAAAATGACATGAAAGTTGAAGAAGAGACGAGACCAACATCAAAGCTGTTGTTGGCATGAGTTAAGATCTGGTAGAATGACGGCCTCACGAGCGTTTGAATTTAGTCGGTGCAAAACCAATGAGGAAAACTGTAAGTACCAGTTTGGGAAAAAAATTTAAAAAATGTGGTATAATGCTTTGCAAAAACTATCCCACGATAGCAAGATCGCCTGATGGAATCTGTGAAGATAGTATTATTGAAATTAAATGTTCCACGAATATGAAGACTTTTAAAAATTATGTGGAAAAAGGAAAACCGACCCAGAAATTTTATGTGCAGACGGCAGCTACAAATTTTCAATGATTTTACAGCATAAAAGGCATACTTGTTGAATATCACTGAGGCACCGTTTTTGAAAAACATGCTTTAAAGTCGGCAAGGATGTGCAGTTAAACAGATTACACAAATAACACAGCCACACAAAAAAAGTGTCAAATGGTTTTGACCAAACTACTATTTTAAAGCGCTGAATCCGGATCCACTGTCAGCATTGCGCTAGCACGTCACATTTTTTTCTAAACTCAAAAATAGCCTAAATCGACGAAGAAGTATGAGAAAAATCTACAAAAAAATGTATTTTTCATATTTCTTAGTTTAGCTATATGTAATTGGGCTCACTAAATCCAAATCCACCTTTAGAAATCATACCGCACACCTCATTTTTTTTAACCTCAACAAAATCGGCCAGAAATCGAAGTTTTCAAGAAATGAATAGAATGATGAAAAAGTTACGTAGGGGTTTTTAGGTTCACTAATCACGAATTTGAACTCAATATTGCAAAACTCAAGATAGCGGATCGAATATGGCGGACGAGATTTTCGAAAAATNGAAATACAAAGAACAGTCCTGCGACACATTTTTGAAAAAACTCGTATTGACTGATGAAAATGACATGAAAGTTGAAGAAGAGACGAGACCAACATCAAAGCTGTTTTTGGCATGAGTTAAGATCTGGCAGAGTGACGACCTCACGAGCGTTTGAATTTAGTCGGTGCAAAACCAATGAGGAAAACTGTAAGTACCAGTTTGGGAAAAAAATTTAAAAAATGTAGTATAATGCTTTGCAAAAACTATCCCACGATAGCAAGATCGCCTGATGGAATCTGTGAAGATAGTATTATTGAAATTAAATGTTCCACGAATATGAAAACTTTTAAAAATTATGTGGAAAAAGGAAAACCGACCCAGAAGTTTTATGTGCAGACGGCAGCTACAAATGTGTTTAACAGGGCTTCAAAATGGCTATTTCTGTGTAGCTGATTGCAACTACAGTATAAATAAAAAAGTAGTCTCTTCATGGAAAGATAATCTGTATCCATTATTATACCAAAGTACAATTTAAGGGTAAATAAAATCCATATTTAAACTTAAAATTAAAATGTCAATATTTTTCTACTAAACCTTTTATTTTCTACAGAAATAAGATATTTTTTTAAAATAGTAAATACTTCCGAACATCATAGAACAGTTTTTCAAAATCTGTCATCATGCCAATTTTCAATGATTTTACAGCATAAAAGCATACTTGTTGAATATCACTGAGAGTCACCGTTTTTGAAAAACATGCTTTAAAGTCGGCAAGGATGTGCAGTTAAATAGATTACACAAATAACACAGCCACACAAAAAAGTGTCAATTGGTTTTAACCAAACTACTATTTTAAAGCGCTGAAACCGAGTCCACTGTCAGCATTGCGCATTTTTTTCTAAACTCAAAAATAGCCAAAATCGACGAAGAAGTATGAGAAAAATCTACAAATAAATGCATTTTTCATATTTCTTAGTTTAGCTATATGTAATTGGGTTCACTAAATCCAAATCCACCTTTAGAAATCATACCTCACACCTCATTTTTTTTAACCTCAACAAAATCGGCCAGAAATCAAAGTTTTCAAGAAATGAATAGAATGATGAAAAAGTTACGTAGGGGTTTTTAGGTTCGCTAATCACGAATTTGAATTCAATATTGCAAAACTCAAGATAGCGGATCGAATATGGCGGACGAGATTTTCGAAAAATCAACAGATTAATCCCGAATTGGATCCTGGGGCGATTTGGGGATTGCTGATCACGAATACGAACTAGGAACGAAAAATATGAAATACATTATAACTATGACTTCTTGTCTTAATGGACCTCCGGCTGTAGCTGATGTTTGTTTTAATTAACATCCTTTTTTTGGCGCCAACCGATTCCCAGTATATTTTTAAACATTTGCCAGCATTATTATTGGGAGAATGAAATATCTATATAACTCCCGTCTTTTTTTACAACAAACTCTAAATAACAACGTACAGATTGTAGCCAAGGCGTAAAATCGATATTCTGCAGGCTATCCAGAGAAATATCTTGCACCTTTCATCTCGATATCAAAGAGCTTTGTAAGGACTTTGTAATAAAATATAGCGTCGCAGGAGCTTTTAAACTTGTTGTCTTCGCTACTAAGAGAAGCTAATTAACTCGTACTACTAAATACTATATCAGAAACGGAAAAAAGTCTTACACCTTAACGTTGTTTCAAATGGCATCAAAACAGAAATATATTTTTGAGAAAAAAAATTGTCAAAGCACCATCGGGTGATGTAACTTTTTTTATCCTATATTTAAGTAACAGCCACTGGAATATAACAGCGTTTTCAGAATTCAATTATCTATGATCGCTTTCAAGAAAAATGTGTTTCTTTCCCAAAATATAGACCACCCATTATTTTTAAGTCTTCAAGTGTTTTCCTTTCGGAAAATAGAATTTTCATTGTTCTTTTTTTAACAATAATCATATTTAAGTTATCTATTTTGCCTACATAGTAAATATCATAATCTCCAATGTCTCTATTTCTTATCCTCTCTCAAAATTTAAGTTTTCAAAAATCAAGACTGATTTTTTTTGTAATCGACTTGATATATTTAATTTTCCGATTTGTATTTGATTTCAATACGACTTTGGTCAAAGTGGATTCCATAAATTTTTTAATGGAGACAATTTAACGAAAGAAGAATAATTAAAAAAGAAAGAGTGGATAACTGTATATGTATTATCAAGTAGAGCCCTATAGACTTCAACGTTACCGTTTTTATTTAAAGCAACTAGAAATTTTGGAAAGCATTTCTCCATTTTACCAACACAGCAGACTTATCTTATTGGAAAAGTATGCATTAAAGCTAAAAAAATTTATTTAATTTGTAGATGAAAAATGGAAAATTTTTCGAGATGCTTTGGCCTTTAATTACAACAAAACGTGCGAATGACGTAGGAGAGACTTAAAATTATTTTTTTATTTAATATATGTAATGTTTTTGAAAAACAATAAAATTTGGAAAAAATATATAAGCTTTTCTTTCAACTCTTTCAATACTTTCAACTCCGGTCAATATTTTCATATATATTTTTTTAACAAATTCTGTAGAGAACACTGATTTTTTACATTATAAAATAATATATTTTATGAGTTAAAAATATACTGTAAAAAATATTTTCTCCTTTATTTAGGATAATAAGTAGTTGGAAATGTTTTTTAAGACTTCCTTAAAATATTTTTTGTGTACTTGCCGCCTTTTTGTCCAATCGAATTAGATCATAAAACCTGAAAACTTAAAAATATTCTTAGTATATTTTATTGCACTTTACGAACGAAAATATCAAGAAACTAACTCGAAAGAAATGACGCATGTAAGATAGCAAAATGCAAATAAGTAGCAACGATGGATGTTGATGAAATTTATGGAAAAGACGGCCAATCCAATGACCATAATGTGTGCCAAAGGCCGATTCGATTGATTGTTGCTGCAGTTATTGGTTAATTAATTTCGTTCATTTTTTTTTCAACTAATTGTTTCATTAAACGTTAATTTTAGAAGTTAATATCGTAGATATAGGTTCTGATAAAATGTCGAAATGTTGAAATTAAGTTGTTCTTTACAACAAAGTAGGATGTGCAAACAGCGTTATAAATAAATTGTCCCAGGGTCAGGGCAAAAGCCGCTCGGGAGTTCACTCTTTTTGCAAAAAATATAATGTAGAAGTTAAATAAATGTAAATATTAGCTAGCGCGTTTAATACACGAACTACCTATGTAAAAGTTTTTGAAAATAAAAGTTTAAGCCTTCCCTTAATTGTCCCTAAAATCATGGTCCGATACAGCCAATAGTTCAATTATCAATTAACATTATAAAAGGGATATCTTAGGAACAAAGAGGCGTAGTTGATTTATTTTTTCTTAAATTAGGTATCGTAAAAATAAGCTCTATTTAATGCAAAAAGAGCGAATTCCCGAGCGGCTTTTTGCCTGACCCTGGGCCAATTTATTTATAAGGCTGTTTTGCACATCCTACTTTGTTAGTTGTAAAGAGCAACTTAATTTCAACTTCTTGAATTTTTTTTAGTTTCTTTAAGTTTCTTTAGATCAATTAGAACCTATATCTACGATATTAACGTTTAGTAATTAAACAATTGCAAAAAACGAACTAAAATAATTAACAAATACCGGGAGCAACAATTTCGCGGTCAATAGAATCTGCCTTCAGCACACATGTTGTTCAATGGATTGACCGCCTTTTCCAATTTTCGAAAACTGATTTTTCCGCGTTCGACCTCTATTTTACAGTTAACGAATTGGTGAAATATGGCTGTAGGTACCTTAAATTGTATGTAATTTAATTGCCTACAACATAAAATAACTAATTTTCCGATAGGTCGTCTAGATTTTAATGAGCAGTAAAATAGTGAAAAAACAAGTAACTTTTTCACTTATTTGCAATTTGCCAATTTAGTGTGACTTGTTTCGAGTTAGTTTTTTGATATTATCATTCTACATACTGTTCTCCGTCATAAATCTCCACTAATAATGTTTTACGTGCAAGCTCTAATTCGATTGAACTAGATTCAATTATTTTGTTTTGGCGAATAAAAGCTTCGGTAAAAGAGTGACCGCAAAAAAAGCCATTTTTCCGCCTGTTTTTGAGACTTTGACAGAGGCGACACGGAAAATCCTAAAAATTTCCAAATACTCGTCATGAAAAAAAAACGGGCATCACTTTCGGTTTTTCGAAAATCACCCTCATTTAGGGGTTGAAAAGACAAAAAAAAGTGAACAAATTAAGAATCATCAACAGTTGTAAAACCCCAAATATTTATATGTTGTTATCAAAATAATATTATGAACGTGAAAATATCTAATTTCGTATCTGATACGGTCTTGTCCGGATTGAAAATCAACCCATAATATCCCTAAAGGGGCGAAATCATCCCCTAAACGCCTAAAAATGCAAAAAATATATTAAAAGTTACAATTTTTTTCTTTTTCTTTTATACGTGATAATTGAACCGTTAATAACCCAGAATCACTAGAATCACATTTTTAGGCGTTTAGGGTATGATATCGCCCCTTTAGGGATTATTAAGGGTTGATTTTTCAATCCGGACAAAACCGTATCAAATACGAAATTAGATATTTTCACGTTCATAATATTATTTTAATAATATCTAATAATAATAATAATCTTTATTATGTTTATAAGATATTACAGAATAATATATAGCATTAGTCAACACATTGAGATAGAACGCCTAGAAACTAAAGAAAGAACAAAAGGAAAAAACAAAACACATTTACAAACATAAAAGAAAAAAAACTAACCTAGCAAAAGTATTCGGACATAGAATAAAAACATTTAAATGACAAATACAATCTTAACTTTCGTTTGAACTGGCCAATTTTTTTACACTCTTTTATTTCGTATGGCAAATGATTAAATATTTTGGGTCCTAAGTAATTTAGCCCTTTACCTACAATTGATAATTTTGTGAAAGGTATACGTATTTCATTATTTTGTCGGGTATTAATATTGTGAACATTCCTATTCAAACAAAATTTATTTACATTTTTAAAAATATACATCGACATTTCAAATATAAATAACGATGCCACAGTTAAAATTTTATGTTCCCTGAAGGCAGGTCTATATGACTGCAAGTTTCCAAGTCCAACAATAATACGCAATATGCGTTTTTGCATAATAAAAACAGACTTCGCCGCGGTTGAGTCACCCCAAAAACAAATACCATACCGCAATCGACTATCAATTTGGGCATAATATAAATTAATTAATTGCTGCCTTTCTAAGATCCCACTCATATTCCTAAACATAAAACAATTAGATGACATAGTTGAAACAAGCAGATTACAATGAGTTGTCCAATTAAGTTTCTCATCATGATATGTACCCAAAAAGTTAGCACTCGTCTTACAGTTGCCCATGTCACAATTATTTACAGAAAGTGTCAGATCATCGCAACTTCTTTGTGCAGTACGAAACCTTACTATCTGGGTTTAGCCAACATTAAAATAAATTATGATCACAAAACCATATACATAACAGTTCCAGGGTTCTATTTATGTTTGCATTCAGATCATCAATAATTTTATTTGAAAACAACAAAGCCAAGTCATCCGCATACATGGTGAAAAACGTATAATTTAAAACTGACTCCACTGAATTAACGTACAAAATAAAAAGTATAGGACCAAGAACTGATCCCTGTGGCACCCACATTTCCACAAGTAATTTGTTGGAATTTATTCTATTCACACACTTTGAATTTACATTATCAATAGATACATATTGTTGTCGATGTTTTACAAAATCAGACACCCATTGCAACGGTTGCCCTCTTATGCCATAATCATGCAACTTATCGAGCAACACATCATGATTGATGCAGTCGAATGCCCTGCTGAGGTCACAAAATATTCCAGCAGGCACTCGTCCGCATCAAAGTGTTGCAGCACCTCATTATAGAATGAGTGTATTGCAGTTGTTGTAGTTGTGAGTTTTTGGATATTTTTAGAATATTTTTAGGATTTTTCCTATCGCCTCTGTCAGTCTCAAAAACAGGCGGATTTTGCGGTCACCCTTTTGCATATGAATGAAAAACGACGGATATCGCCACATCCTCAACGCATCTAAGGTTAAAAAGAAACCAATTCAATAGTCAAAAGCGATCGCGCCCTTGTCGGCGGTAATGTAACTACATCTGCGTAGCGTCGGCATCTCCCCGAACATGTCTAAATCGGGTGGCAAACATTGCACAAGCACTAATGTGAGAGCGAGCAGCTGCACGTATTGAATGAACCTGCCTGTCTCATTAGGGTCCGCAACCAGTCCCTCTATCATCGCCGTTCCGTCGGTATCTCACCACCTACGTGATTTTCAATATGATCCGCGGCGATATTATTTCCATTCATCCCGAGCGGCTTATTTTATTCGTGATTAATGGCGCTGAAATAGGCGCGCGGCCAAACGATTCCGCTCTTATTGGGCGCCGGAGATCGTTTTTTATTTTTCGTTTCGCGGTGGTTTAACAAACCGTTCCGGACTTCTTCCGCGTTTCGGTCTAACTAACTGTGAAGACGAGTCGGAAGTTGAGTATGATTTAAGGCCTATTACGGGATTACGGAAAATACGGGATTCTACCTTACGTAGTCGATTGCAAAAAAATACGATGTAAAAACTGAAAAATTGGATAGTTTTCGGGGGAGTTCATTCCTAGAATGGCAAACAGTACAATTCTTGAGTTTCTGCTAATGTATTATTTAGTATAATCTGTTTTTAGGAAGAATTCGTAACAAGGAAACAGTTTAAAGCTATTGTTATTGTCCACATAAACAAATAAGACTGGCATAATTTTGAAAATGACCAAAGTACAAACTACATAATTATTAATTTGTTACAATTGTAGACGAAGGTGTATAATAACTAGACATCGAAAACTTTGTGGCAACAAACAAATAAATAAACAGAAGTAATATTATGCTAGTAAGGGGTAATACGCGTTGTAGTAGCAGAAATAGGCTAAATATGTCGTTTGCCGCTCTATGCTCACAATACACAATGCTACTGACTGCCATAAAAACACGTGCCATACACTCGACCAAGCGTCAAACTCACACATACACGAATGAATGCACGGCAATGTCCCTAAGAAACAAACCTGGATTGATCACAGGCACGCAAGGCCGACAGGGCAGGCATTAAAGTGCCGCTAGATATGTATCGAATAAATTGATCGATGCAAAGCGTCAGATAAGATATTATTGTATAATTAGGCGGATAGTGAGATTACTAAAATGTGAAGTAGTTGATTCTTCGCCAATATTAGTACAAATAGCATCTATAAAAAAGTTCGACTATTTTAGATATGCCCCTGTAACCTCGGAAAATATTGAACTGCCATGGTCGTTTTTGAAATGGGTATTTACCGATCGTCGGCGATGTTTAACCGATCTCTAATAATAACAAACATCATGATAATAAGAATGATAGCTAACATTTTGAAAATCCCAATAAATGAGTTTTGATTACAATCCAATCCTATATTTTTAACACCCTGTAGATGTAATATAAAATTTAGAATATTTAAGTTTTTTTGTAATTCAGTATTTGTAATATACAGGCAGCATGTGTTATTAATGAATGTTCATATGATTCATTCTTTGTTTTGACGTTGATATAAAACGAATGCCCAAAAATAAATAACATAAGAATTCATTTATCCATAAACCTACTATACCGAGTGGTCCATTTTATTGGTTCTTATACAGGGTGCCATAGAATAACTATTCCTAATTTTCAGAAATGATAGAGGTCACTTAAATAAACATTTTTTATTAATAAACTAATGTTCGAAAATTCTTCAGTATCGAGATAAAATGAAATTATTCGAGAAAGTAAAAGTTGAATTATAGTAACCTTTGAAAAACAACAACTATTTTCATAGTTTTAATTTTATGTGTCACAAATTAGTCTTTATTAGATAAATTAGTGTTTGATTAAAAATGCATCATTTTACAAATAATATTGAATTAGCAGAATGCATCGCCTACGGAGCAGCTTACGATAATGCTTAGCAGCATCCTCAGTGTCACATTCCCTGTCGTACATCATTTTCAAGACTGGATCAGCGTATTCGAGATACTGGTGAATTCCAAGTAAAGAAAATAGATTCGGAGGCCAAGCGTATTGTCCGAATTGTTGACTTTGAAGACTAAATTTTGTAACAATATGGAAATAACTCGAAAACAAGCACTCGTGCCACAAGCCACACCTCTGTATGGAAGGTATTAAAGGAATACCAGAAGCATCCGTTTCGCATTCAAAAGTGCACGTTAATTCCAGCTGATTTTCCCAACAGAGTTCAATTTGCCGAATGGTACTTGAATAAAATTAAAGACGAACCAAAATTTCCTAGGAGTGTTTATGGACAGACGAGGCATGTTTTACAAGAGATGGCTATTTTAACACAAACAATAGTCAGACTTGGAACAAAGCAAATCCTCACGACGACCACAGGTTACATTATCAATTGAATTTTTTTGTTAATATCTGGGCTGGGATTGTTTACAGTTATGTAGTGGGACCATATTTACTGTCTGCACGATTAGACGATCATGTGTCTAAGATTTTTCTGGAATATACTCTACCAGAATAGCTTGAAAATGTCTCACTTAATATTCGAAGAAATATTTTTTTCAAGCATGATGGTGCATTAGCATACTTTGGATTAAATTGCCGAAATTATCTAAATGCCCAATTTCCAAATGGGAGATCGGAAGAGGGGGACTGATTTCTTGGCCTGCGCGTTCACCAGATATGACTCCAGTTGATTGTTGTATTTGGGGTCATATTTAGGGTTTATGAGACACCTGTTAATACAGAAGAAGAGTTAGTGGCTCGAATTATTCTAGCGTTTGATGATATTTGTGAACATCCGCAGCTATTTCAAAGAATTCGGCAATCGATTACACATCGTTACAACTTGTGTATCAAAAATGGTGGTGCTAACTAACAATTTTTATAAAGTTTAGTGCAGTATTATTTCTTAACTTAACTGCTACAATTTAGTAAGTTAGGTACTACTCTTTCCTGTTGTAATTGAGATTGTTTTTAAAGATTTCCGGTTTATCTTGACACCGAGAAATTTCCGGATAGGTACTAGTTTATTAATAAAAAAAGTTTATTTAAGTATACGCTATCATTTCTGAATATTAGGAGTAGATATTTTGTGACACCCTGTATATTGGAAATTACTGTCCCATTTTTTTACCAAAATCTTGAAAAACAGAAAAACCTAAATAAAGATTGGCACAAAAGAGAGACCATTATTTCCATTAAAAAACTGTGGTTAATTTTTTTATACCACCTTGTTATTTTAGCAATTTGTAGAAAGAATTATTGTACTCACTTAAAAGTTTAACACAAATGTCAAAATATATACAGGGTGGACCAGATTTTAATAGACATACTTAGGGAAAGTACTAAACAACAAAAATTAACATCACTTTGTTCTATGAATATAGGCGCAGAAAACCACCGTTTATAAGATACGGGGCATTGAAATTAACAAAATATAAACAATTTTTAAAAATTTCTGGAAAACCTCTTCATAATATGTCTCATAACTCGTAAACCATTCACTTTTCAACAAAAATAAAAGAGTATTGTTTTATCCGGAATGTTTCATACCGTTGTAAAATGTATTCGTATTACCAATTAATTCAGTGGCATAGATGTTTTACTTTAAATAAGGAAACGAAATCATTGTTTCTCCGCCACTGGTTTTTGAATTTGGACTGTGTGCATACAGAATTAGGAGAAATATTTGAAAAAAAATGTTCCAAATTTGGATAAATTTGATGAAGCGATTTTCCACATATTTAAAAAATTGTTTTATTTTTGTTAATTTCAACCCCCTGTATCTCATAAACGGTGGTTTTCTGCGCCTATGTTCATAGAGCAAAGTGATGTTAATTTTCGTTGTTTAGTACTTTCCCGAAGTTTGTCTATTAAAATCTGGACCACCCTGTATGTGGAATCCCTATTGAGTTCTCAGAATTAGTCACCCCTATGTTTATTTTCCATTGTGCATATTTCTTTCGATTTTTTTACATCACGAAAATTCTCTACGTGGGTCTAGAAATCGCCCCCTAAGTGACGAGATAGGTCAAATGCTTAATTATTATTAAAATATGACCACTACAATTTTCGCGCGTCATCACTGCTGGGTCAATTGGTCAAAGATTGGAATAAATATGTAGAATACGTATATTTCATTGTCAGTATGTCAAATTTGACGAATAAACGAATGAAATTTTGTACAAACCATACCATATTCGAAAACCAGTTCTGGAAGAATTTTACCGGCAGCATAGTTACAAATTCAAGCCATGTCACACCCAAAGTGTAAAATCGGGGTGGTTCTCGCTTGTGTTTAACTTTACTTTGACTCCAAGATGTTTTAAATATAATTAAGTTATGCCACCAAGGTACAAAATCGATATCTTCCAGGCTATCCGGAGGAATATCTCTCACCTTTCATCTCGATATCAAAGAGCCTTATAAGAGCCTCGTGATAAAATATCGTGCCGTAGTAGTTTTTATCTTGATTGTGTTTTCTGCAGAGCAAAGTTAATTACTGAGTTTTAACTATTTCTCTGATGCGTGCAATATAAACAAGATTTATAAGAAGACGTTGTGGAATATTATCTGAAGTTTTGCTTAATCAAAAATCGCGTAACGAAAACACAGACAAATAGAAAATACTAAATACACATCATTATATACGGGGTGATCCCGTTTTAAACGTAACTTTAACAGTTGATAGAGGACTTCATTTTGAAAACAAAAAAGTTCTTGTGAACATATACAGGGTGTCGGATTTAATTTGTTTGAACTATTTCGTGATATTCAAAAAACAATGAGTACTAACGAAACCAAATTGAATGTGTTCTGTGCTGACAACGTCCTTTAAAAATGCCCTGCACACGATTCTATCACCCCACTGGTGATTGTAGTGAATAGTTTACACGTCATTTTTAAAGAACCACAAGATATATTTTGCTTTCGTTATTACTTGCTGTTTTTTAGATATCACGATAAATAGGTAGAAAAACTGAGTATTTTCACTGAAATATAGGTACCTAGGTACCCGTTAAATAAATTCTGCAGATAAACTGGTATTTTGACTACAAAAACTACGTATCCGAAAGCAGGAATTTAATTGCGGCAAGAAAAATTTTTACTTTTTGTCAATAATAAAAGAGGTCATACGAAAATCCCTGGTAGAATGCACTACAACAATTTGATGTTAAACAAACCGCAAGCTATAGTTAATGTATTCAGTAATTATTTTAGTACTGTTTTTCTTCAGCCCAATGTGTCTTCTGCTATCAATGATAATCCAATAATAGATATTAACTTGCCTAACTTAAACATTTCGCTTTTTACGGATAGTGAAATCGAGCTGTCAATTCGTAAGTTAAAAAATAAATTGACTTATGGTCCTGATGGCTTACCCTGTTTTATAATAAGAGACTGTGCCGCTGCGTTACCTCGCCTATTCGCTATAATTTTTAATCTTTCTTTTAAACTTAATATATTTCTCGACCTATGGAAATAATAATACATAATTAATTATGTAACTATAATTTTACTTTGCAATTTCACCAAAGTTTTGGAGATATCTTTGTATAACCGCATCTATCCTCTTATTCGTTCATTTGTTTCTATCGACCAGCATAGTTTTATGAATAAGCGCTCTACTAAAACGAACTTGATTTGTTTTACTCAATATTTATCTAAGATTATCGACCATCAAGGGCAGGTAGATGTTGGTGTACACTGATTTTTCGAAGGCATTCGACAGAGTTGAACATAAGCTACAGTTGGTGAAGTTGGAAAGACATGGTTTTTCTGCGTCTTTGACTAAATTATTCGCTTCTTATTTGTCAAATCGCACTCAAAATGTTACATTTAATGGTTTCAAATATAATACCTACGTCTCTACATCAGGAGTTCCACAAGGCTCCAACCTAGGTCCATTGCTTTTTTCTATTTTTATCAATGATTTGATCTCACTCATTACATGTGATGTTATTTTTCGCTGACTTTTCGCGGATTTGAAAATATTTTCGGCTATTGAATCAAAAGATGATTATGACTGTTTGCAAATGAATTTGGAAAAATTAACTCACTGGTGCATATCAAATTACCTCAGTCTAAACATCTCCAAGTGCAAGACTGTTATATTCTCACGTAAATTCAATGTAATTATTTATGACTACCGAATTGACTCTGAAATTTTGACACGAGTTGATGAAATTACAGATCTGGGAGTGCTTTTCGACAATAAACTTAGTCTTTCCTCACATATTGAGCTGATTGTCTCATCATCCATGAGGATGTTGGGTTTTATCTTTAGAATGGGTCAAGAGTTCCGTGACAACAATATTCTGATTAAACTGTACCAATCACATGTTCGTTCCAAATTGGAATACTGCTCGTTAGTGTGGAACCCCATCTATGTATGTTACATTAATTTGATTGATAGAGTACAGAAAAAAATTTGTAAATTTTTAGCATTTTGCCTTGACAATAGATATCTAGAGAGGGGTTGTGAGTATAATCATCTATTAAACAGATTTGATTTCACTTCATTATTGCGTAGAAGAAAGAGGTATAGCACAAAATTTTTATATATGCTACTGCACGTATCGTTGATGCACCGAACCTCCTTGCTCAAATTAACTTTCTTGCGCCGAAAATTAATAATCGTGTGACATGTACGTTTTACAATGATACTACTCGCACCAATATTTTATTGAAATCACCTATTCATGTTATGTGCAGCAACTATAACTCTGTATGTCATATATGTGATATTTTCAATTGTAGTATTGGTGTACTATTACATAACTTTAAACATAATTGTGACGTACCGTAAGATGTGCTACTGTAATTTATACAGGGTGGCCAAATGAAAACGAAACAGAGCCATTTGCTGCATCAAGATTGTAGAAAAACGCTCAGACCCGTCGAGACATTGAGGGTTGAGTAATATTTCTTTTGAAAGCTCTTACAATTCTCTTTACAACAGACTTTAAATTTTATAATTCCGCCCAATGCTTATTAAGAATTTTTATTTTAAAGTTGAAACTTATGTACAAACAATTAGTAACGGTAAAAATAAAAAACTCTTATAGGGAATTAGGAGCAAATTTAAAATTAGAAATCAAAGAAGCTCATTCTGAGTATATTAAAAACATTGAACACAATTTAAGTAGGGACTCAAACAATTTTTGGAATTTTGTAAAGTCAAATCGAAAAAATAGAAACTCTGATCTTCAATTTAATATTAATAATCAGTATATACCTGACAAAAAAATTATTTCTGATGCTTTTGCTGAATATTTTAGTTCAGTTTACTACCAGGAGAAATCTACTTATGACATACATTTAATAAGAAATAGTGCACGTAAATCGATTATCAATTCGGAACATTTACATGACGTACATATTACTATACATGAGTTGGAAAAAGCTTTTAATAAACTTATACCTAAAAAATCTGCTGGTCCAGATGGAATACCCTGTTATAAGGCATGCAAAGATATTCTTTTATATCCCTTACTAATAATTTTTCAAAAGTCTTTAAGCAGTGGTAAATGTCCAAAAGAATTTAAAATGGCAAGGGTAACGCCTATACACAAAAAGGATGATAAAGAATTTTGTAAAAAATTACAGGCCCATTACTGTGTGGCAAAACTTTTTGAATTTATGAAAAGATATATAGTTTTACAAAATATCCGATTGTGCGAATATCCGAACATGTTTTTTTCCGTTGCAGGTCAGTAGAAACTAATTTAGTTACTTTTGTTAATAAAATTTATATTGCTTTCAATGAGGGAAAACAGGTTGACACTGTGTACACGGATTTTGCTAAAGCCTTTGATCGGGTAATTCATGACATACTACTATCCAAATTACATGCACTTGGTTTAAGTGACCATTTAGTAATTTTCTTCTCTTCATATCTACGGATCCGAAAACAATTTGTTTGTTATCATAGTACTGATTCTGAAACATATCTAGCTAGATCTGGTGTACCACAAGGTTAGAATTTGGGACCGTTACTTCTTTTAATTTTTATAAATGATTTACTACAGAATATAACATCCAACTGTCTCATGTATGCAGATGATTTGAAATCAGTAATATCAATGATTTTTCAAAATTACAAAATGATGAGTTAACACGTTTAAAAAGAGAACACCGTATATAACGCACTTCAATATGTTGCTGGCTTTTCGAAAATCAATCTGTTTTCGTTTTCAATATTCAGCAATGGCGTGTTTTCAACAGTTTTATTTATTTGTTTTGTAATGACTAAAAAGCAAACAAATTTAAACAATCATCACGCGGCCGGTAGACCGTAGATTAGCTATGCTTGTACGGAGGATTGGCACCCTCTGTGCAGGTATGGTAGGGTGGAAGAATGTTGGCTTGGGTCAATGTGAGAAGATTGACACCGGTTGGCATTTTGACCGCCCCCCTAATTAATGAGGTTTTCCAGGTTGCCTTCATTCCTGCACTGAATGGTGGTTAGAGCCTACCAACAAAATCGTTCCTGGGCGCAAATGAGGCCTGCTTAATAATAATATGCCGCCTCCTCTCCCGCACAAGTCTCCGACTTCTGGGCTAATTGTCGTGGTTAGAATGAGGAGTAGAAATATTATTATTATACAAAACAAAATACTTTATATATACCTAAGTCCTAACCTTTCTTCCTTGATTTGTACCCACAAGTTATTTTTCCAGTAAAACATAAAAAAAAAGAAAAAAATTATGTGGCATATAAAGTAATTCAACTTCAATGATATTATTATAAAATATAAGGAAGGCAACCAGTATAATTCACCTTAAAAAGATATTAAGAAAATGGACAATAAATTAAAGTAAATTCTATAGAAATGTCTATTTTCATGGAAATGCTTTAAAGTTCTATTGAATCCAAATCAGTATTCTGTCTCACAAAAGCAAAAATGGTCGGAGCAACGACTACCGTTTCTATTTGGGTTATATATAAAGGTGGCAGGGCAAAGGAAATCATTCTTCTTAATATCTGGAAAATTAATTGTGTTTGCAGCTTCTCTTTTTCGGCCCATCTTTCTTATCCAAACCCCCTGACACATAATTTACTTTTCAGTTTGACACCGAGTTGCGGCAATATCACCACTATGATTTATAACAACTTTCTCCCTAAGAGGTTTAACGGGGTTTCAAAAGAAAATTTTTCCTTGAACAACTTGTATGGGATGTTTCAGATAACTCGTGGTGTGTTTGACGGGGATTTTCTCTGTATACTTTATTTATGTTGCTTGCTTTGAATGTACATGGATCATTTTACGTATCACCACTCTTCCGCTCTTCCTCGTTTTGAAAAAATTGTAAAGGCTAAAGTTTTAGGAAATCTTACGATAAAGCATAAAGAACAGTACAATGTTGCATAAAAATGTATCGGTTCAAATACAATATTATCTTCTAAAGTAGTATTTGCTGAAGTAGTAAATGAACGTAAATATTGTACAGGATGTTTTAAATTGAGGTCACGGCCTTGTTACGGAAAAATAAAATATGAAAAAAAAATAAATAGGATCCATTTTTTGACAAAAATATTTGTCAACATTCCTGTAATAACGGTTAAAAGGTGATCGAGACGTAAACAATTTTTAAAGTGCGCGATACAAAGTGATGTGTTTTTTGTATTATATTTTTTATTTGTCTGCGTTTTTGCAGTGTCAGAATTTTTGATTAGGTAAAACTATTTTCATAAAAAAGGGTTTATTTCACAAATTTTTGGTAAAATATCCAAAAAATTATCGACAATTGTTTTGCCACGAACATATCCGAATTTGTTTCTAATGAGAAAGAAACAAGAAATTAAACATTAGATGTTACAAAGTAAGTTGGACAAATACTCCATGATAAACAATTTTTAATTGTTTTAAGATTTTATTTGTCACCAAATTGGTATTCATGTTTTAATCAAATCAATTTAAACAAATATTTGACATATGAAGTGACAGCTAAAGCCTTAAAACAATTAGGATTTGTTAATTATCATGAAGTACTTGTCCGACTTACATCTAATGGGACTTTTCGTATTAGTTTATCGAAAGAAAGAAGAAGAAAAATGTTATTTTTTCATGGTGGACAAATGTAGGTGTGTTCATGGTAAAACATTTGTCGATGACATAATCCCTATTTCAAGAATTCTGAAAAATAACATTTTTGTTCTAATTTAATATTTAATATCTTAACTTTTTAGTTTTCGTTTTCCATCAGCCTGCACAATGATTGGGAAAAGGCTTGTAAAATTTAAAAAATACAAATTATTTACTATTATACACATAAAATTTACCCCATTATTGTGTAAAAAATAAGGTAATTTTAAATAAATAAAAAAATAATTGCATTATTTTACCTAGGTATACTTCGGTACTAATAAAAGTATATAATAGATTTCATTACCTACATTTAGTTAATATATTGAAAAAATTTTTACAATTATTATACTTTATATATTTAATTTATGCAAATACCCATAAAATATACATTATTTATTTTGAGAAAACACTTTTACAGATAATGAACATCTAAAATATGATTTTCTGATGGACATATACATCTTTACAAAATATTGGAAGCCAAAAATATGTATAAATATTTTATATCTGCTTTATTTGATGTATTGTCTTTTTTCAGAATTCAACATTCAATTGTTTCTTTTTCTTGGCGAATATCCCTTGTATACGTTAACTGTAATAGAGTAAATTAGAGTCCTTTTTAATTCAGTATAAAAATTGTTTTATTTTTTTTCTACTAGTTTCGACTATAATGATCACCAGGAAAAAGAAATATGACAACCTTTAGATAAGAAATTGCTACGTAAACTATTAATAAATGACTTTATAACTATTGTTTGAATAATATGAAAATGCAGTAAATTTTTAAAAACTTTGTGACAAATTGGGGGCAGAAAATAAATATATTTTAATGATGATGATGACATAATAACCGAAACTAGTAGGAAAAAAATTAAAACATTTTTATACTGACTTCTAAAAAGTACTTTATTTGGTCTCAGTACATTTATTTGTTTCTTTTATGTATTTCTTTGAAATCCAGACAAAATTTTCTTCTTTTTTTTTGTAGATAGGAACGCAAAAAAGTTAACAGGACGAAAGGGTAGAATTTTACGTCTATCTTCGAAAATTAAAGGAATTTACCATATATTGTTAAATTACGTATGTATGTACATTTTTAGCTTAAAAAGAATCAGATAATTTTGAATTGTTTCAGTTAGTGCTTTTAATTTTCAATTTACCACTGAAGCATTTAAATAATATTGTTTCCCTGTCTACGAAACATCGTCTATGGTTTTCTTGAAACGTTATTGCGGTATGCCTACTACAGTAACAAAATTTGTTTTTTTTTTTGGTAATAGAGTCTTTTCAAAGTCATGTATTAAATTCTTTGAAGAAAAATTTACTGATATATACCTTTTCCCGTGTTTTATGTGATTGTGTATTATTTTTATCTTTATCTAATGACCATAGTCGTTAGTAATAGAATAATTACAATTAAATTTAAGAAATACATAGTTATAATTATAATCTGATCGGTATTGTAGTTTTTGATAAATAAAAAACACTTTATGACGATACTGAACATTGATTTTTGGTCTAGTGAAAATGTTACTTAGTTTCGTGATAGCCATTTTCTTGTATTGAAGTATTACTGTTTTTTGTACATACTTCTAACTTTTTTATTTAGTGCAAGTTTTGAGGCTGTTAAAAAGTGGACTTGAACTCGATTTTCTTCTTATAGCTACAAAATTTTGCAATCTATAATTGTTTTATTATTTTTTTTTTGGAAGCGTTTGTGGGTACATCTAGAGAGAACGCATGCGTGGTGGGCTACGTGCGCCGTGGCGCAGGTGGCGCGCGCAAAGTGCGCGAAGGCAGGGCGCGGGGACGGCGGCGGTGGCGGCGGCGGCAAACCCGCGCCCGGTCACGCCGCCGTCCCGGAGAAGGAAGAGAGGTTAGGACACGGCGATGGCCCCGACGTGCCCATTTGGTTACCTTGCAGTCTTTGCAGTCGTGTGCAATGGAGTAATTCTGAGCGCAGTCGTAGCGGGTGAGCAGGTCGGCGTGGCTGCACGAAATCTTCCTAGCCAGGTCGTCCAGGTGGATGAGGGCTCCCAGGAGCCGGCGGCAGGCTGGGCCGCCTTGGAAAGCGGCCTCGGGCAGGGCCGCGTCGACCGCGTGTTCGCAGCAGTGGCGCATCCGGAGTCCGTGCAGCACGTCACGCCTGCGCTCGGGAACCAAGTCGCGGCCGCACACCTCCTCTTTGTGCGATTCTTGCAAATAATAAAGGCACTGAGTAGACTTAGTACTGTTGGCGGGGCAGGGCGGCGGACAGAGAGGCTCGGGGGCCGAGCAACCAGGCCGCAGGTCGACCGCCGCGGAGGCGGACTGCAGCTCGCTCGCCGACAGCCAGGGGTTGACGATCTCGAGCGGCGAGGTGGCGGCGAACGCCAGGCCAGCCATCAGGAGCAGCGACAGGCCCGACGGGGCCCGGGGCATTCTGCGGGGCAGGGTGCGGTGGCGACGGCGGCGGCGTCGGCGGCGGCTCGGTCGTCGGCGGCTACGGGAGCCGGGAGCATCGCTGCGGGCGGCCGGAGTGCCCCCCCTCGCGGCTCCGAGTGCCCCCGGGGTCCGTGTGCCGGGGCCCGCTAGGCTGAGTGGACGCGGGCCCCCCACAACCCTCGCTCATGCTGCATGCTCGTCGGAGGGCCCGGGGCACATCACATCACTGCACACTACACACTAGACGCGCTGACTCTCGCTCCCGAGGTCACGGTGTGCCGCCATCTTGAGAAGGTATGTGGTCACAGTCCTCCCCGCCCGGGCCGAAGCTGTGCCGGCCGTCTCTCGCTCGACACTGGCACGGCGGCGGCGGCGCGGACAGGCGCACGCGCCGCCCCGATCGATACGACCGCCGCCCGCCGCCCGCCGCTCGCTCGCCGCCTCTCATTAATCAGTGCCATCTGAGAGGGCGCCGTCAGCGACGCGCGGCGGCCGGAGTCCGCACCGACGCCTCGTCGCCCTTCGCATTTGCTTTGTCCATCCACGCCTTTTCCAGGTTGCTATGTTTTCTTAAAACTCGGCCACGTTCCCTTACCTTACTGTCGGAGTCGCTCAAAACCTCAAATATTTTAGTTTTTCTTAATAAAAAACACAGAAACTGAACGAAATACTCTACGAAATGAAACGATAAATATGATGGTTCATTTCATCTTAATAAAGCAATAATGTAGAATGTCAATTAAGATACTCATAAACAGTCGATTAAGAAAATCTCTACAATAGAGAATTGACGCCCATTGACCGAAGTAATTTATTCCCCGTTGGAAGCCTTCCACAAAAAATTACGCGGTGTTTTCCACGGACACTAGCTATTTACATATAAAACCGCAGCGGTTATTAGCAGACTGAAAAATTGTAAATCGAAAGCAACAAATGGACACGTAAATTGTGATTGAATACCTTATCTGTCCAGTTTAATTTAATACTACACTGCTAGTACAACATAAAATAAGGCTTTGCTATAAAAAAAATTGTATCACGGTCTCGGATGATGAAAATTCGATAAAAATTGAATTAATCGTATTTGAGATAGGTGCGTTAACCAAAATACGATATGATATATATATAGCTAGTATAATGTCAACAACGATTTATTATCAAAAAGTCTGTCGCCGGCGTCTCAGGCGGTGAATACTTGACGGTATTGGATTTAATCAGTGTTTAGGTCAATTCAATTTTCTTAGATAAACCACACTCTGTAGCTTTATAATTAAGAAAGATATATCAACAAAAATTTGATATGACATTGCTGGCACGATACCGAACAAGACTTCGCTATTAAAAATTTTGTTACCGCCGTCGCAGGAGGGTGAAAACTTAATTAAAATATATGCGTTAACCAAAGTATGGCTTGACATTCTTTGTTGTTAAAAATAATTTCATCGCCTGAACCGCAAGCACTGGTCATAAAATGTAGTAAAATTTTTTGATTTATAGTAGAAAATTTGGAATGGAGGAAGAGAAAAGGTAAATGCATGCACATGAATGCTATCGAAAATTGATTAAAATAAATAAATTTCTTGATATGATAACGTCTGTGCATTGGGTGGGAGGAGAGGCGCCCTTCCCTAGCCGCACTCTCTTACCATTAGACCAGTGCTTAAGCCTTCAAAAATGGTAAAAAGTGAAAAAATCATAGTAGGATGAAACCCATTGGAAAAGGAAGAGAATATAACAGAAATGAAGGGAAAAACGATTTACGGGCGATCTGAGGTCGGGAAGGGGAAGGGGGTGAGTTTTTAAGGGTAAAAAACGGTTTCTCTTGATTTCCGGGAAAATTGCAAGTCTTATGGAAAAAAGTTAAATGGCAAAGTTGTAGGTAAGAAAAAGATCTACAACTTTTGTATTTACACTTTTTTCACACATAACCTCAAAATTTATTTTATTATTTATGTGAAAAATTCAAATGACCAAGGTTTTGTTTTTTTTCTTTTACAAAAAAAAAAATTTTTTCACGAAATTTGGTGAAAACACCTATTTATGTCCCAAATATTTAGAACAACTATTTTTGCATGTTTTTTGCAATCTTTATGTTTTATGGATTTGTAATTTTTTTGTGCAGAAAAAAGCAGATATTTTGACGTGAGAATTTTCGATTGAAAATTAGGGTGCTTTTTCGATATTAAGTAAAAATAAGGTGAAATAATAAATATTTCAAATCAAAAAAATTACAGCGTGTTTGGGACATAAATAGGTAAGTTTTCACCAAATTTACTCTTCCCCTTCCCGACCTCAGATCGCCCGTAAATTATTTTTCTTTCATTTCTGTTATATCTCTCTCTTTCTTTTTCTCTCTTTCTCTTTCTTTTCCAATGGGTTTCATCCTACTATAATTTTTTTTTATTTCAAAAATTATCGACCCTGGTCTACATTCGGAAGCCCATTTAACGAATCTCAAAAATGATTATCATTTCCATGACATTGGCATTTGAAGCAGACCGCGTCACTTCTACCTTATAAATTAGGTATTTATTATTGTTATTTATTGGATTTATTTCCCTGTTATAATAGTTTAAGTAACAAACACTCTCTTTTTGTGGTATATAATTTTAGATCTGAAAGATTATACTGAATGTGAACAATTAGACGAACCCTCTTTTCCTTTATGGTTGAAATGCCTCACATTTAATTTTAGAAGAAGTTGCTAGCTAATCCTGTACAATTTTTATGTAATTTGCGTCACTCCGTAGTCAGTTTTTTCTACGCTGATTGTATCAACTAAAATTACATCTTACGTGAATTTTGTAAAAAAATATATTGTGTCATTGTACTGTTGCTAAATTTCTTTTGAAGAGTATTTAGTTTGAACTAGTGCTTCAACTATTTTAGACATGCTTCGAAGGTTCAGTCCCCTTCCACTTATATCACTGAACGTACACAGAAAATGACAACAATACTTTATAACAATTTATTGACAATATTGATTTAATAACACATCGGATATCGACAAAGGGTTCAGATGGTACAAGGGCCAAAAATAAAGTGAATTCACAAATTATAAAATATAATTTATTGCTTAGACAGATTGTGGTAGCACAATTTTTGTAGAACTTATCTAACCTAAAATGTCAGATATGTACCAGATGTATAGTTGCATGGTCTTAATAACAATATCTATAATACCATCAAAATTTGTAAAAATTATCAATTTCCTTAAATTACGATACTTCTCTTTTTATTCATTTTTCAGTTTTATATTCAAAACTAACTACGTACATTAAAACAATTTTTTTATATATATACAAACAAACGTTTCATATTTAACAACAATTCAATAAGTACTAAAATAAACGAACATAAAATAAATTACATGTTTTTAAGTTCAATGGTAGATCATCGGTTTGTTTAACTAAAATTAAGCAATCTTAAACATACAGTGGACATCACACATTGGTTAAAGTCTCAGTCAAAGCGATTTTCATTTATAAAACGAAAATGGAACACTTCGATATTTCTATAATACACTAGTTAGAAACGTCGCCGTTAGCGTCACTAGTATCGTTACAGTTAGTGGACTCGCAATTCGACTACTGGAATTTTCGCCGTCGCCGCCATATAACCCTAATGGAGAATCAGAATGGTCTTGTAGATCACCTAAAAATAATAATTTTTTTTATTAGGGACAGTTTGAAGGTACATTTCAGTAGCAAGCGGCGCATGCTACATATTTGAAAATTGCAGAAAGAATGATACATGGAAAAATTCTATGTTGGCGATTTAAACACACGTACACAGTGTTTTAAAGCAAGGGGATCAATTGACAACAAAAAACATTATAATGTCAGAGATGTTTCAGACGTACCATAAATTCTGGGGTTGCATGGATATATCGTCTTTTATTTGGGATACAGGGCATCAAAAACAATTTGTTTTCCGAAAAACATTGCAGCGCAAAAAAGATCTATTATTAAAATCGCTGAAAAAGAATTTCTTAATATACAGGGTATCCTGAGATAAACCCACACGTCAGGAACAATTTCCTGGATGAAAATAAACATATTTAGATCAAAATCCTTCGATTTTGCTTCTTAAAATACTACGGGATTTCAAAGAAATTGTTTTTATTTATCTATTATTAATATATTTTTTCAAGCCTGTACATTTTAAAGAAGCAGAATTGTGTCTATGATCTAAATCAGTTTATTTTTATCTGAAATATGGCGGACTGTCGGACGTACTGTACATCTCAGATTAACCATTTTGATGATTCATGTAAGAGATAGATTAAATGGTTAAATGAAAAAGTTTTGGACCTTTCTATTGGCTTTAATTGCTCGATTAGATATTTTGAAGAAAAGAGATTTAATTTGTTTTGGCTTCCATAAGATAAAATAAAGTTGATATGGAAATGACGATTGCAATGCTGGAACAAGTATTTGAGTTTATAATGAAATTCTTCGCAAAATGTAACAATGTTTTTCAAAACCTGAATAGCTAGAAACGATCTGCGAGCAACAGTAGTAACAGAATAATCTAAACTTTCTCATTTAACTTTTTTTGTACATTCTGCAATTTTCGAGATCCCAGTGCATGCATCGTCAATTAGGTACATAAAGGAATAGAAGCTTAACTTTGAGAGAGCCAACTGCGTTTTTCTCAAAAAAAAACGACACGTTTTCAGTGATTTTAACACGAATAAGTTTCTTATGTGAAATGAAATTTTACATAATAGTACATATAACAAATGCACTTTAAAAAACCTAACCTCAAAAACTTGTCATAAAATGTCACTGGGACACATCAAACCTATCGACTTTTGATGTTTGTAAAATTTCAAAATATCGTTTTTGTCGACCTGTTTGTAATAAAAAAATAATCGTTTTTTCTGTTCTACCAGCCCCTGAAATTATGGTACACTATTATGAAATACTCTGTAGACTTCTAACAAATTGTTAATTGTGTAAAATTCGAGTCAATTTTTTGTTGTCAACCACGTGCTTTGCATGCTTTCACAATAAAGTTACAATAACTTAAAATTAGCTTTTACCTTTTGATGAAAAACATCATAATAAGTACCTGTTATTTTTCTGCAATAGTTTTAGATAACCGTGAAAACTTACAAAAAAAAAACATAAAAAATATGTTTTTTGACAATTTTGTAAAATATTTTTAATAATTTACTCGTATTTAAATCATTTACAACAAAATCAATTTTAGTTCTAGTATGATTAAAAAATAAAGACAAATATTAATAGGAAAGGAAAGAATATAGCTAGTAAGCTATACAAGAGATAAAAAAACAAGCTTAGCTAGAAATACGTGTTCATTTTAAATATATTACATAATTGTCACAAATGACAACTGATAATTTAAATAAAGAAAAAACTCTAGTCATCACAGGTGCTAAAGTATTACCAAACTTATGAGTTATGAGTTGAGAAATAAGTTAAATGACATGATTTCGTGAATCTTAAAAGTTTTACTAGTATGTAGGTATTTGGATTAAATGGTATGGTGTAAACACCTACTGAAAAAATGAACCAGGGAAGTAACCAGGATAGATCATTATACAAAAATGTGCGCAAGAGTTTACCAAATTTGACAAGAACTTGGAATATTGTTAGTTGCAAGTTTACAACCCGTTTGATATATGGTCGACCTATCCATACTTATATTAGTGCCAACATACATATAATCTTTCTCAGTTATGCTGGGGCCACACTTACGTCTTATGCCGTTAATTATCACACTATCTTATATTAAGCCGCCACCACACGATGTGTCAAACGTCTTCCAACTAACATTTCCCGCATCGTGTGGCCGTACGATTAACTATTAATGAAACAGGGTGCCAACGTTTTATTTATTTCTTCTAGTTTTTCCAATAATATCTGAATAAATTAAGATAAAAGCACAAAATTATGGATTCGGAGGTTTTTTTGAAATGAAAAATTCAAACCCGTTCAAAGTTTTGGTCACTAGTAGATACAGGGTCATTATGAATGGCGTTAGACGTTGTGCGATAACATGAGCGGCGCTCTTTTTTGACACATCAAAGCGATTTGCGCATCATTTATCGCATTGATGTGGCTACACTAGCATTGTCTATTGCAACGCATTAGAGCTTCGAGCATGGTTTAACACGGTTGCATAAAAATGGAGTGGTCTAAACAAAAAAATAATAGATTTTGAATGATGAAATTATTTAATCAAACATCGCGTTACTTGTTAAGTAGACATCAAACACAAGTGTAGCTATTCACTTTACCGCGTAATATAATCTATTATTATTAATACTTATTTTTCCAATATTGCGGAGCGTCTTTTGAGTGCCTTCCCGCTTTCTAACAAGTTACCTACCGAGTTTTTGACTGCCCCGAAGTCACAAACGACTTTTAAATTCAGTTGTCTTTTAATGAAGGAAGGACTATTTTAAATAACTTAAAAGTAAAAAAAGCAAAGATGCTTACGATTTGAATGTTCCAATCTTGGAAACTCTTAAAAACATTATAATTTTTCACTATTTAAACTAATTAGTCAATGTATTAGTTCCAACGTATTTCCTATAGCTTTCAGTTATCCAAGGTTATTCCTGTTTTTAAGAAAGGTGAGAAAGATGATGTATCTAACTACCGACCAATATCTCTTGTTCCCGTTCTGGCAAAGGTTTTCGAAACTGCCTTAAAAATGCAAACTGCAGAGTATTTTGAAAACAATAATTTATTCCATTCTAGTCATTACTTATCTATATCAATGATTTCCCAAATTGTGATATAAGTAACTACTGATTTTATTTTATTTGCCGATGATACTGCCGCTTTAAAGTCAAATAATAACTTAATTAAACTCACAGAGGATTCAGTGGATACGCTGCCGCTGATAAAGGACTGATTTATTGCTAATAGATTGAACTTAAATGTCGACAAAACTCAATCTTTGCTTTTTACACTTCGCCATATCAATACTTGTGATAACTCAAATAGCATTAAATTTCTTGGAGTTCACCTTGACACTAAATTGAGTTGGGAAAAACATGTCAATGATTTATCCGCACGTTTATCTAATAATTTGGATCGTGTAGTATCTAAGCCTGTACTCATATCTACATATTATGGCACTTTTCGTGTCACCATGACTTATGCAATTTTGAACTGGGGCCATTCGTCTCACAGTGATAAAATTTTTGGTTTACAACGTAAATGTATTAGAATTATGGCTGGAATAAAATACAGAGATGATTGTCGGGAGCACTTCAAACTGCTAAATATTCTTGCAATGCCGTCAGTTTACATATTTGAATGTCTCAGTTATATAAAAAATAATCAGAATAGGTTTGTTCGACAAGAAAATTTTCATTTTCGTCATACAAGAGAGTGACACAATATTAGGCCAAAATTTCATAGATTAACGAAATCAGAGATGGCACAAATTATTTTTGCATTAAATTCTTTAATAGACTTCCATCTGAGATTCGATCACTAAATTCAGACCGTTTTAAGGCCAGAATTAGAAAATATCTTAAGAGAAAAGCGTTTTACAATTTTGATGAGTTCCTTGCTGACCAGTTTTTAGATATACAGGGTCGGAAAGTCCCCATGGTTCATCGGCCGTTACGTGAGAACGATAAAGAAAGTCATAGAAATCCGTGCGATAGAGAAAGATGGCTATAATGAAGGCGTCTAATAGTCACCGCCCATTTCGCCCTTTCACAAATAATATCCACTTCTTATATATGTATGTATAGACACCAATAAATGACTTGATTTGATTTGATTTGATATTATTTTAAACGCAATAATCATCGCGATAATGGACGTTACACGCTAACGTAAGTGTGGCCCCAGCATTAAATATGCCTAGGGCGTAAGAGAAAATATATGGCTCCTTCCAGATTTTTCATGTGTTGGCACTAATTTTCCCTTGTCATGAATGTCTCGTAAAATGAATTATATTATTATCCCATTGTATTCAACCACCTGGCATGCATGAAGCTGCGATGACTAGATGTCTTTCGTAAGAACTTAAAACTATGTGATGCGGAACGAAAAACAAAGGACGACACATACTTAAAAAAATGGTTTTGCGGCTGCGCCTCACTGCCTGGGAGATTTCCGGTAGTGTTCTGGAATGTAGCCATTGCCATTAAATAAAAAACCGATAAGGACGGTACTCTATTAATATATGCTACCTAGATGACCCCGGTACAAGCCTTTTTACAGTCGTCAGATGATTACAGGCGTTCATAGACAGTGCTGCATGCACAAAGTCTTCTAACTATTAAAATAATCATTTTTTCTTAAAATTTTCTTTATTTCTTTCACATGCAGCACTGTCTTGCAGATTTTTAAAACATGATTGTAACGTGTGTCTTGTAACAAACGGTGTAAGCCATTTTTAGTTCGATTTTAAAGAACAAACGATTAGCGGTTTATCAGCAATCTTTTGTTTTTTAATGAGCTGCGATTTTTACGAAAAAAACGGCAATTGTCTGGTCAAATTTAATAAAATTTAACAATAATTTATTTGTTATATTTTAGTAACTGAGTTTTAGTTTAGGCTAGATATACAGCAGTGTGGATTAACACAAAAAAAATTCTGTAATCATCTGAACTTTTCAAAAACAATATACTACGTCTTTTCAATTATTTCCAGGATCTTATACAATACTTAGATTTTAAACCTACCCAATTTCAACTTTCTCTTCGGATTATTAATTTTCGAACTACTTAAATATAGTTCTATATTTAGTTTGAGAAAGATACCATTCGTATTTCTTGAAATATTATTGTCTGTAGTTTCATTTAATTACAAAATATAGAATTTTCAATTCCCTTTTTAATATAAATTTAAAAACTAATATGAACTTTGAGAACAGAAAATTCAATGTATCTTTTAATAGACAAGTTGAAAGATTCCAAGAATTATTAAAATATTATGCAGCAAACGTTATTAACAAATTTTTTTAATTACTATTACTATGAACAAAAAAAATACCTTTGCAGTCAGCAAATGTTTAAAAAAATATTGAAATACTGTAGTATTTTAATAATTTATTTTAAAAATAAAAAATAATAAGTAGGTACCTAAAAACAATAATATGAAGACAGGTATGTTGAATGAAAAGAAAAAATAACAGCGAAAAAGCGGAAATACGAATTAATTGATCCAGTATCTTTCTTATAATTCAGCAAAGTGTAAATTTATTGAAATTGGGAAGAGGTAGAGATATATTAACCAGTGACGCCTTGCGAAAACTAAAGTGGTCATATTTTGATAATGAAGCGTAGGATCCATATCGTTTTATAGGGATGATTGCCAAGCCTACATAGAGGACTTTCATGATGAAAAAACTTAAATTGAATTCGAAGGTGTCGTGCGTGCATCGAAAATGGTGATGGACATTTTAAGCAAATGTTGTAGTTTGTTTTGTACTTATGCGTTTAAAAATTACTGAATTTTGCTTTTTGGTAAGTACCTAAATTATTTTTAATACGTATGATTATTTGGATGACGTGAATCTTCGGGTACTGTAATTATATATTTTCAAATACGTAATTTGATTAAAAGTTAAGTTCCTGTTTTAAGAGATTCATAATTACTAAAATTCTAGTTTAAATTTAAGCACGCCATCTTTGTACTACAAAATCGATACATTTTATTTTATTTATGTATTTAAAAACTGGAAAAATTGTATTGAAACTTATCAAATGTTTCAGAATAATAGTTGTTTACATTTCTTCCGTAGGACAAGTGTGCCGCGTGCACACGTGGTGTTCGTCAGCAAATTAAGCGCTGTTGTCACGTTGTGATGAAACTCCCCAATATTAATACTCGCTGTATTTTGAAAACTGTTAATTTTACGTCCCTGTAATATACAACTTTTTTGTTCATTTATGATTACTGTATCTCATGCTGAAGTAATGACAGTCAAGCTTCTTACACCCTGTATGGGCAACTCTTTTGGAGATCACAGAATCGGTCGTCTTTATCTAATTTTATTTAAGAAATTTAATTCCAAATTTTTTTGCCACGAGTTTTCTCTGTGGGCTTACAGACCATATCATAAAAAGCTATAAGGGTCCCATGCTTCATTATCAAAATATAATAACTTTAATTTTCGCCGATTGTAACGATACTTAGATTCAAAAGGTTTTAGAATATTAATGTATATCCATAAATTCATTTTCCAAATAGTTTTGTCTGATGAAGTTAAAAGTTACAGTCATTTAAGATTGAAAGTGCAAGAATGCTTCTAGTGATTACGAACTGAAAATTGTTAAATTTTTACACTTTCTATTCCCTACACCACAACAATTCTTGTAAAAATATCCCCTATACGAAACTGGTTACTCTTAACTAAAAGTAATAAGCCATTTATTTGAAGTAATAGCTTAACTAAAGAAAACTTTGATCCACATTGTAGTTTGGGATATTATTATGAAGTAATATGAAATAATATACTCTACCTACAATACCTACATCAACTACTATTCCAAAATAAAAGAATAAGTGTATAAGATCCTGTACTTTATTTTATTTGCTTCAGATGACACCACTTCCACTGAAATTTAATTATCAGAGGGTCAATAGGAAAAATCTTTGGCCAATAACTTTCAATAACGTTATTATGTTATTTGAACTAAAAGATATAAAACCCAAAATATATTTGGTGTTGGACTTGGCCATTCTGGAAAACGACAATAGAATGACTAACTTGTTGATCAGATCTGAGTCCAGTTTTTTAAATACTTAAAATCAAAACAAAATGAAAGTTATTTTCTCTGTTTTTTCCGTTGTTGTCAGTTCAAGTGGTGTCATCCGACAATTGTTCTACTAGACGATACATGCCGTGCTCAGGCAATTCTACTAGCCGTGCAACCATTCATTGTAAGTGCCATATACCGTAAAGGTAACAATAACAGTACTTCTAAGGGTGTGAGACACAGAGTGGGTTATATAAGTCTAACGTGAATCGAAACATACTATATTTACAAGTTTGGTTATCCGAGAATACCTCATAAGATGAAGAAGACTCAACACAGTACTTCCAACTACATCTTACAAAATATTTTCAATGAATCGTAGAATTAGTTACAACTATGACTACATGTGAGATTAGTAAGCAGCCTACGTGTGATAAACATGCATCAACAAGCTTAGTAACTTAGAAGGTAATGGTATACATACTTGATGAAGAGAGCGTTTATGTATTTTTTAATTTGTTGTCAGGAATGTCTTTAGTAAATTTAGTAAAAAAATTGTTAATTATGATAGCGGTTATACATTGCAGAATTCGTTTTATCATTTCACAACGATCGGTCTCGGTCAATTGACCGGCGAAGGCCTCGCGGAGTTTAATTGTGTTAGTTTCACTACTCATACCATTAAAATACATCTACGTGATTTTCGAAACTTCTAGGTTTATCTACATGTCCGACAATACAAATAAAGTATTTTTTCTCGTAAATTATTGTTAAATAAAGGTTATTTGCGGCACTTCAATGGCATGTGGTAAAGTTTCACTGTTCGGCATGCAGTTAAAAAAATCAAAAACAAAACAAGTACATTATCTTAGATACGGCATATATATGTATGTATTCGGTAAAAGTTTGATCACACATATTATTAAAATCAAAACGTCATGCTAGCAGCTAAATAGAAATGCGGCAACATCTACGATATAATTACCTAGAAATACATCCTGAATTTGAAATGAGGAAACATTCTACCTGCAAACGATAATAATCTTAAATCCGAAAACTCTCAAATTATAACACAATTAAACGTCTAAACATCATCTGCAATATACACGCGACTTAAACGCTTTCACAGCTTTGGTTAGCACTGGTCCTACCTGTATCCATATCATTAACCATATCATCCCAAGGAGATCGACTAGAGCTCTCTTCACCAACTAACCACCCTCTAGACTCACTAGTTCCGATGGTTCCAGCGGGCGCACTCTTGCAGCCGAACCACCAGTAAGCGGTCGACCTGGGGAAAGGTGGATTTGTGACATCCACTGCGAACGCCCTGTCATTGAACCTGAACAAAAATCACAGCGTCACAAAGCATTCTAGGTAATTCCGGATAGCCTAATTTTGTCTAAAATATTCCTCAAGACGTACCTGTAATAAGCATTGCCCTTGTAGAAGTACGTGTAACCGTTGGTCCACTGGAAGGCGGCATTTAGATTGTCTGGAACTCCATCCCAGTTAGAAATCGGTTTGGGATATGTGCTCTTGACAGGAGGGCGTTGAGATGGATCGAACCTCCAGAACTTGCTTCCCTTGTAGAAGTAAATCTTTCCGTTGCCACTCCATACCAAAGCTGCGTCCAAATTGTCGGGAATACCTGTGAATCCTTCGGAAATTTCTTTGGGGTAGTCACCGTCCATCTTCCTACCCTTGTACCTGAAGTAAAAATGTTTATTACAAAATCACAATTCGAATGTAACGCGTTTGAAGTAGGACTTCTCTAAAAAAAACTCTTACCTCCAGTATTTAGATCCCTTGAAGAAGTAAGTCTTCCCGTTCTTGTAAGTAAAGGCAGCATCGATGTTACCTTCGAGTCCAGGCCAGGTTTCTGAGATCTTCTTCGGATAACCTGGAGCTATGCTTTCTTCTGTCAACCTCCAATACTTGTCCCCTTTGAACACATAGGTGTACCCTTCCGCAGAATTGAATATGGTGTCAAATTTAGGATCGGCGCACAGACTTTGGTCAACTGATGGTGGTGCTGGTGTTTTCTTTTCATTGCTAGGGCTTTCGTCGAATTCTCCATCTTGGTCGTCATTATCATCGTCAAATGAAGGGGTGTCCTTTTTCGTTTTCTTCCCATACAAGGCTTGAATACCCTCTACGTCATCCGTGTCCAAGCTAAACAGGGGGTCGTAGCCTCGGTAGAAAGGCGCCATCAGAGCTTGTCTGACATCGGAATGGCTCAATCCTAAGGAATGTCCGAACTCGTGAGCTGCTACTTGGAATAAGTTGGTGCCCCTGTAGCTGTTTATCGACCAACTCTCTGAAGCGTCGAAATGGGCGTCACCTCCAAAGACCTGAGAAAGTGATGGGGTAAGATACAATTAATATACATGATGAAAAATACTCACTGGGAAGTAGGCATGAGCCAAGGTACCACCTGGTCCATCGAACGGATCGCCGTCACCGTGTTCGCCCGTTTCAAATCTAATTTCTATGTGGACTTGGCCGCTTTTTGGGGTGAAAGTGAGATCGGTGTATCCGCTCCACACGTTGAAGGCTCTCTGAATTTCCTTGTCAACGTCCCCGCGCTTTAGTTTGCCTGGATATTTGGAAATTTTGTAGGTGAGGTCTTTCACCTTCCACCTGCTACCTACAATTTGAATTAATTCATAAGAAACTAAGAACTATTTTATTTGCAGACAAAATTTGTACTTTATCGTATTCAAAGATGTAAATACAAACTTCCGCTTGGTTAAAATTTCGACGCGTAAATAGCGAGATGACAATTGAATGTTCTTCGACCAAGAGATACTGGCAGTGATTCACTTCATATAATTTATTATTATGATTCATAAAACATAATGTAATTAGTTTATTATATTTTGTTTAAATCTTTAAGAACCACATGCTATTTTTAGGATGCGTTGACTAAACGCCTTGTGATTCATAGTTAGCCTTTTGTACAGGGTCAGTATGATTAAAATTATAGAGAGAATCAGGAACTGAATGCCTATTAAAAATTGCGGTCATCCAGAACATTGTAGGTACCTGATTAAGTAGCTTTAACAATGAAAATAGTTATTAAAGGTAAAAAACGGCAATGATTGGCAACCAGTAATTCACTTCAGTGTTGGGATGGTTGCCAAAAAAAATAAATTTGTTTTTAATGTATGCTTTCATTATGTACAAAGTCAAGTTAATAAAACGACACAAAAATTATATGATAAGAAATTTTGAATCAGTTTAAACAAATTTCTACAAAACATATTTCTCTTAAATCAAGTTAGTGAGAAACACCGTTACAGAAAAGTTTGATTCACCTTCTCCTACTTACCATTCAAAATTAATTTGACGAATATGATAACATCTAACCGCTAACTCTCTGTAGGGTGTTTGTATTGTAGATTAGAGACTTTAGAGATTCGGTACTCTCTAGTTGAATGTAATTTAAAAAATACGTCATAGCTCTGCATTAACTTTAAGAAATTAATACAAATTAAATGAGTTATAGACAAAAGCACACATATTACGATTAATTAAATTAAAAAATTAAACGGGAACTATTATTCCCTCACGCAATGAAATGTTGTATTTTTCCATGATTATTTGATAAAATTTCTATAATTGAACTTTGCTTCGCATTTCCATAAAATTATCGAGTACTACCTCCCTATTTAAACGGTAACTAATATATTTACAACACAGTATTTTGTCTAGTTATATTTGTCACCCAGAAAAAAATTGGAAGACTAATATCTAGGAAGGAAGAGTATAAATCACAAATTTATAAAAATTCGGTTCATCCATTTTTTTTTAACAACAGGTTATTTATATAATCAAATTGATAATTGATGGAAAGTTATTAAAATTTGTATCTGCAGCACTGTATGTTAATTAAAAGTTTTGTGAATCAGTCCACATAGGAGATATGGTCCATGGAATAGGGCTTATTGTACTATTCATTTTATTCAATGGTACCGCTATTCACAAAATACGTCTAAAAATTTCCTACCACCTAACCTTTAGGTACAGAGATTTACAAAATTACACATAGTACAGTACATATTGTGTCAATGTTTCGATATAATTTAAAACCTACACCAGAGCTCAGCAATCTTTCTCGATTTTTCGTGAGCGCGCGCAGGATATATCAAATAAAACACGATTTTCCCGATTTAATTTGTTGGTGTCGGATTCGTCAACTATGACCGCTAACACGGCTCGTGTTTGTTTCATGGAATTGTAAGGAAATTATTATCTGTCACACCACAATCAGATCTGATTGCATATTTGGGCGGAAACGGATAACGCACGGCTGTACAGTAATAAACACGGAATATACACGGTTTGCATAAATACGACTGACAGTGTGTTTATTTTGTAGTGTCGAGGATATATTACAGACATACTTCATGTCGATAAAACAGATGGCTGCATTTAACCGCGATCAAGTAATAAATAATGGTGTAGTATAAAGATTTATTAGAATATCTCGCCAAGTAAATATCTAGACAGACAGATGGACTTTTAATTTCTTTATATATAAGAAAAATGAAAATTACTAGTTGATTTTTAATTTTAACATAAAATTGGACTATTTCTCGACTAATTACTGCTGCTGTTATATATATTATAAACGAAAGATTTATAATATTTGATACGTAAACATTATTGAAATTTTCGTTGTTTGTACAGCACTAAAACCGATAAAAATATTTGCTTTTATAGCTGTAAAAATTTTCGTAGCACTGTTTTTTTTTGCACCACGATTTGAGCTGCATAATATTCCTTCATTTACACAAATACAGCTGTAAACAAAAAAATACTGACCTAATTTGCTTGTGGTCTTTTATAAGGCAGAATTTATTAGTTTTTTTTTTTTTTTGTCTATAGCTGTACCTACCTATGAAACAACACATGAATGTTGTTAATACATTCGTCATGTCACTAGGTAATTATCGCCTAATTGCTAATTAGTAATTAGTTCGCTTTAGTTGATTACTAATTATTAACCACATTATTTACCTTGTAAAGCGTATCTTTTGGCTCTGTTGTCTCCTGTTCCAACTTTATCTTTTACTCCACATCTTGGTAAAGTCATGGTCTCTAATGTAACCGGATCTAGTTGCCCTGAAAAAAGAAAAGCACATGTATCAGACTGGAATAGAAAAAAATAGAAAAAAACTTGATATAAAAACTGTATGGGAAAACTGACTCTTGCATTTAGAAAAACTCTTTTAAATTGTCGTCTACATAATAAAATAGATTTTATAGACTATTTTATCTTTGAAAATAATAACACCAATATCTTATGAAGTAGTTAATAAACATATTTCTACTCTCTTACATTTTCTCGTGCGTCATGTATGACATGTCTGATTAATTACTGCCATAATTTTTCCATTTTCTCCATTTATAATACAAAACGAAAATAAAGTCAAGGGTTCTGAAAGTCCTAAATCTCACAAAGTAATTTTCGGGTATCACTTTGATCAAACTATTGTTGTTACATTTCAGTTCATTAGCTGTTTATTTTTCGTAAAATAACCTGTCAAGAGGGTGATTTATATTTGTCTATTATTATATGTGACAATTCATCTACTTCCGATATTCATTATTATAATGAATAACCTTGATAACCTTATTATTAATTATTTAATGAAGGGTTAAACGTATTATTTCAATAAGGATGAAGTAGACGTAAACCTTTCTTTACTTGAATTTCATTGAATCTTTTAATTGTTGCTTAAATAGTTACTATGTTCGTTACATTACATTTGGCAATCATAGGATTGCCTCTACAACTAGTCTACTAGTGTCCTTCATAAATTATTATGAATAATCTGGTCCCATTGCCTACTAGATTGTGATAATAAATGTAGGTAGCTGTAATTTAGTTTCTAGTAACGTTTTCCTTTGTTTAACTAGAACATTTATAAAAATTTATATTATAAAGATTTAAGTAATTTAATAATCTAAATTATTATCACTCATGCAACAAAAAAATGTTTTCAAAGTAAAAATGCGATGATATCATCAGAGGGAATTATTTTAGCACCTATTTATCTTTCTTATCAAATGTGCCTAAAATAACAGTGGTAAGGTAAACAAATTCTTTGTTTCATTTGATAAATTCAAACACAAATTATATGTATAGCTTTCTCCTATTATCTTAAAATTAAAAAAATTAAGTTGTTAATTTGTGGCAAATTTAAGCTTATAGTTACACCAGATACACGAAGATCTCTAATTTCGACACCAGCAGTACTATAAAAATTATCTAGCCAACTATTTATAACAGACAGTCCTTTAAACACCCATATTGAATTTAATAAATAGGTGAAAAATTATAAGATGTCGAAACAAACGCATATGCTGGTGGCAAACAACCTTAACCTGTAACAATATCGCAAAATTATTGTAAATAGTTACTTGTATTTCGATTTTCTGTACAAGCTTTGTCTATACAATGATACAATCATTTGCGTGAAATCATTGATTTATTAACTGGTTATATGAATGTACAATAAGCAAAATATCATCGTAATTATCACAGAATTATTTCTCATAAGTATATATAAAAAATTACATACTCACGACCTACTTGCTTTTCATCCTTGAAAAAAGGAATTAATTAATACCTGGATTTTGCACATATGCAATTAAAGGCATGTTATAACGTTGACTATTATTATTTCATCGATGGTAGAAACAAATCTGACTATTACTAAATTGTTATTATCTAATATTTCGTCCAGCATTTTAGAAAATCTGAGAAGTTAGAAACAATATCTCTTCATTGTACCATTTATATAAATTTAAATATAATCACACCCCCCAGAATGCTTTTAAAAAACTATTAACACATGCATTAGTCGCAATTCTTGAGTATCTTTACTTTGCTGGACAAAACAAGAAAGGTACATTATCTGATGTTTACATGTTCTCCATGATCTTTCAATGCGAAAAATCACAGTTGCTCTAGAACTACTTGTTCTATCATTGTGTTACTTACCAAAAAGTCAGCCTTAACATAAATAAAATAAATCATGTAACTAAAATAGCGCATTTACCTGTAACGTCTATTCCAGCAAAGGACTGGAAGTCTTCTATCGCCTTCTTGTAGCTCCTTTCATCTAAAAGTTGACTAGAATTCCCTCTGGAAGCTGATATGTAGCCATACTGAGATAAATATATCTGCAACAAAGAAATTCCTTAATTCCTAAATATTGTGCAGCTACTCCAAGAAAAACTGGCAATAATGTGGAGCAATGAGCAATCGATTACATTTGTGTAATTTACGCCAATTAATTCTCGGTTGGCAAAAAATAAAAAAAAAATTAATGAGATGTGGTTTTGGTCCAAATGCTCCGGTCTCCTTCTGTAATGCCGTCTGATTATTATTACAATATTTCTCACTGTTTTAAGTATCAGAACAGTCTTTGAGTGTTGCAAATCAAGTTACGTCACTCTTAATAAGAAATGCAATGTTTACATTCTAGTAATATTCAAGAATTCGCCTTAATTTTGCGGCTTAGGTGTATCATTGAACTTTCTAAAAGAAAATGATTCAATTTGAATATTTTTTTCCCATCAGGAAGTGTCGACGTTTATTTAACTGTAACCGTGACATTATAATGGAAAAAGTGTCGCGTGCAGCCAGAAATTGATATAAATTTACCATATAGACATAATCAATGCGACACTTACTTGTTTTGTCAGAAGAAAACTGTGCACACTTTCGTGAATCAATTAAAAAGCTTTATTTGTAGGCAAATATTAAATCAGTCCATGCCTTTGGTTAAATATTTAGTAGATAAATAAATAAGCTCGCAGATAACTCATATGTATACCTAACTATTGTCTAATATTAGATTACACTGGAGCAAATAATACGTTTGTGTAAACAGACATTTTGGTACATAATTTTATGTGTTTTCTTCAATACGCAATTTTGTAAACATATCCACAGTATACCGTGGTACAATAAAAGTTAACCAACGTTCTAATTACTTTTTTCCATACCATCTAGTGAAATATGGTCTAATTTGGAAATTCTTGTTTAACTTCACGCAGTTTCTAATAAATCTGATTAAAGAGAAAATTAATTAGGCAGTGTTTGTCGGTTCGTCTATGAAATTAGAAACCTGAAAAAATGTTATGATCAAAGAGTCTTGCCACCCATTTGTCACGGGTGGGAAAAAAATGCATGAAAATATCTCAAAATCGTAAGATTCACTCGCTAATCTGACATGGTGTTACGAATTCTGAACTTTGTTCTTTTTACTGCCACTTTCGAGTGACAAAAACGAATTTAATTACTGATTGATGCATCAACGAAAGTCAATGATCTCTGGCAAAAAAATTGATCATTAACGAGCATTCGACTTTAAATTACTTTTGTTTAATTGCTTTTTTGCAATAAGGATTATGTAAATATGGAATGATGCCACATTGGCAATGCTGAAAACATAGCCCCGAAAAAGTAGAAGCTAGAACCAATGCCAGCGGAACGAAAAATATGATAAAGCAATCGAAGTTAATGGGCCAGATAAGAAACTACCTTTAAATAAATAAGCTACGTATTAAGTCACAGAAGGAGAGCAAGTACGAAGAGAATGAAGCAGACCAATATGTTAGTCAAAGGATGTGTGGGAAATCACTGAAAATGAGGACAAGATTGGCAATAATACAAGAGTGTATCAAGCAGGAAATAATAAATATTTTTATGATTTTCTGCACCAAATTTAGTTCCTAAGGTTGGAAAAAAAACGAAATACTAAGTTCAGATGCAACTCTGTGTCAATTTTGTCAATTCATTTATTGACCATTGGAAGTTCCAAGAACCAATAATGCACTTTACGTCTATTTTAGGAAAATGAAAAATTGGTTACGCTTCTGCTAATTTTTTACTACTATGTTTGTTCGTCATACAGGAGTTCTGGTTTAATACATCAAAATTGTTGATTTCGCCACGCTTCAATGTCTAGTATTTTGTGGAACACACTTGCAGAGATAATGACAATATATCAAACTGTTCGATAAGTTTATTATTGAAACGACCACGATTATTCACAAAAGTATTGTTTTTCCTTAATTTCATCAGTCAATGTCTAGTAATACGTCTGGTTTTGTTTAAAAAAACCGCACATTGAGTAAGAATAGAAACAAAATGATTTCCAACCATGAGATGCATAGACGAGAAAGACCTAGAAAAAGCCGAAAAGCTAGTAGTGCTGGAACTAATTCCTGAACGAAATATTTTAATTTAAATGACCATTACCTTTACAGATATGAATTTTACACCGAAAGTTGACTAAGTGTGTCATTTGATATTTCTGAAATGTGCTAATGAGCTCAAGGTTGCTATTGAAATTGGCGATTTTGCAACAAATATCCTCAAATTATAAACATGACAGTCTCAGTTGAATTCCACTGAACAGAATGACATTTTCACTTTAATCTCTTATTTCTTTAGGAATCATTCACAAAACTCATTTATTACAGTTGGTAATTTGCACGACGTGTCGAACATTAATTTGCACCGCATATTTTGTCAAGGCGTAAAAACTATCAACGCTTTCTGATTCATCCATTAGTAATTTTGTTCAAATAAATCTCAACGCCGCTTCCGCTATATTTTAAAAATTAGCATACACCTAAGCAGAAAACCACTTCGAATAAGATGTATGGCATTATTTGCATTTTCTGGTTATTGAGCAAGCATAGTAACAATGACCTTGACCAATCTAGTTGGTTATTAATTGAGAAAGCAGGTGAGTCAGCGTCGCGAAGCAGGTAAATATCGGTTTACTCACGAATTTCTAGGAACGACAATTTTTCTTATAAGGAAACACGTGGGCCGGTTCATTCATGTTTGATTCATATTTTTTATGTTTAATGGCAAAAATTATTGTACGGGGTCAGGAACTATTTACATTCCTCTGCTGATTCAGAAGGTTCTACAACATAACAGAGCCTGAGGGCGCTTATCGATTTGGAATCGTGAAAGCGATATGTAATTGAGTTCGGACAAATATGATTTATGGTATACCGTACGTAGAAGGGAAAATAATCGTTAAGAATAAATACACACGTGATGCCTGGTCGAAATTCAGAGTACTGCTGAAATTTTTCACCTTAAGTTTTCTTAGGTATCGGAAAATGTGTTCGCAGAACGTTTCTAGCAGATTTGTGGTAGAATATAAGTAGCAAGTGCAGATTAAATTTCATAGTAATGTATCTACCCAGAAATTCAGTTTAAGTTTTCTTTGGGGTAAGAAAGTTTTCCTTGGAAGCCAATTTTTTTCTTTCTTTTCTCTAGATCAGTTATAGTCCAGGCGATAGAGCAGTAAAAGTAGGTTGTTGTACAGAAAAATCCCAAATATTATGTAGAATAAGAATCCCAATTTGCCTATTCCAATAAACCATTCCTAAATTCAGGGGAACAATAAAAAGAACGAAAAATTACCCGTTTTTCGACATATTTTGAATTAATTGAAAGTAAGCCCTAAATCAAAAGAGGCATTCTTTATTTTTTATTTATTTGACCAATTTCTATAAAGTTACAACAAATGCGAATAAGAACATTTGAATTTTTTAACAATTTTTTTTTGCAGTTGTAACTTTATAGAAAATAGTCAAATAAACAGATAATAAAGAATAACTTTTTGTTTTTTAAGGCTTACTTTCATTGTTACAGGGAAAAATATGTCGAAAAATTTTTCGTCCTTTCTGTATGTTTGTTGTTCCCTTGAATTTAGCAATGGATCTTTAGAATAGGCAAACTCGGATTCTTATTCTACATAAAATTTGGGATTTTTCTGTGCAACAAAATAGATGACATCAAATACAAGCGCCTCGAATGCAGAAAAATGTTCAGACTCGATCTGTTATAACCGTCAATTTGTTAAAAGTGAAAAATAAATCTGTCGTTCTTAAAATTGTCGATAAAAACGTTTGTTAATGCACTGGAACTCAAAGCTTTCTACGTGCGTTTACTAAAACTAACAACAAGTTAAAAGTTTGATGACATAACAATATTATGTGGAAAGGAATATCACCATGTCACTATTAAAAAAATTAGTGAATTTAGTGTCGATATTACAATAAGTTTACTTTGAATTACATTATAAAATTGACCCTTAGAAATGAGATCTACAGTAGGTAAAAAATTAAGGGATATTTTAATGTTTTTTGATAAAGCAAACATGGATTACTGCTAAAAAGCCATTTTCAACTCAAAAAAAATAATAAAAAGTGAAAAATTACTCGCTACATTTTCAGCAAAAACGACAAGTTTTAAAAAATCACAGCACTTTGAAACTATCAGGGTTTCTTTAGGACACTTTGAGGTAGAAAAGTTACAGTCAATATCTTTAGTGTATCCACTATTTGCAAAGTTATGCCAACTTAATCAAAGATCCCTAATTATGCAATTTTTTACCTTTTCCCAACCAAAATTTTCCCGAGTAATTGATTGCCAAAGTCAAACATGACTTTTTTGCTTTGATCTACAATAAGCGACAAATCATCGTACAGAGCTCCGGAACCGCTCAAATTGAAGGGAATTAAATTATCTAAAAGAGCTTTACGGTGAAATTTCAAAAAAGTCTATCTCTCTCTTTTTAAAGAGAAGCAAAAATTTAGAAAAAACTTTATAAGTCTACTTAAAAAATTCATATTTTTCTTACAACGTAACTGTGATTTTCAAAATTGTATCAATATAATGAAATAATAAACCGTTATGTTGTAAACTGACAAAAACCCAAAGGCCTGATTACAGATGACCGCGATAAGGTGTTTAGATTGCTTTTTTTAAAGTAAATGAACCAAAATTCATTAAATGTATCCATGCATCATCGTAGATTAAATTTGAGGCTGTCTTATATAAATGCAAATGCAAAATTATGAACTTTTTCCTCCTTGATCTGATATTTAAGTAACTGTTCTTTCAATATCTTGCTAGTGGCAATTACCTTTCCACAATAGCTATCCTTTTAGACCATTGTCATTCTCAAATCCAAATTAAACTGCCTCTATTTAAATTGTAAAAAAAGAAAACAAGGTCGAGCCACAATACATTTCATTTGTAACATCTCCGTACCTAGCAGAGGAACATACCAACCACACGATTACGATTCTTATCGCCTCCTGAGCCAAAACAACGGATTGATTTGCGATTCTAAACCTTGCCTTCAAAATATTCCGCCCAGATTTCGTATACTCTTAAATATGAGACACGTACAGAACATGACAGGCAAAAATTCAAACGATTCGAGTTTCCCTTTCAGAAAAACAAAAGGTGTGTCTGGCGATATATCTAGTCCTTTGACCTCAGCTCGTTGGAGTCAACACAGTAGCGAATCCATACCAAGCTTTTGTAACAATATCCGACTAAATATAACTGCAAAGTGGCAAATGTTGGAGTGTTTTGACCTCTTTCGCTTCCGAGCAAGAACAGAAGCCAAAAAAACGTTGATACACATGCAAGGGAAGACTCAAAGACCACATGTACAAACTCTGAAGCTGACGAGCGGTGAATATCAATGGTTTATCTAAGACAGGAATTTCGTTTGGTAAATAATTCATGGGGCTTGTTCAAATCTATCGCAAAATACGGAAATGCCGAGAATTTTGCTTTATTTTAAACAGGTAGAATGAGATATAAACATATAAGAGATACTCTGTATCACTCTATATCTTTTGGGTTCTTTTCTTTGTCTATATAGTTATTTCTATTAGGCTTAATTATATTTGCAGGTTAAGTAATTTCTGATGTAAGTACAATGATATATTTGGACAGTAATTTCATGAATCTGTACACAGTAACAACTACATAATTGCATATTTTTATTCTACTTGCTCAGTTTTTAATCAGTTGCAGGATCTATACTAAACATGTATTACCTTTACTGAAAGTCTATTATTTTTATTGTGCACTTAACATTTTATACTTAACAGTGTTGATTTTAAACCTAAACTAATGATATAAATATTGTGCAAATAATATGTAACACTTTCACTAGGTATCCCAGCTTTGCTGGTCTTAACTTCAAAACAAGATTACACAATAGAGCCTTCATAAATGATTACAAGTGGCCAGCAACTTTGTTTGAAACAGTAATTTTATATCCTTCGCGTTGGTAATTTAATTTTGGTAAAATTAAAAATTATTCAAACAATCGGCGATTGCATTATCTCGAGCGTAGACATAACGGTTTGTGATTGATCATTGTAAACGAACTATTAATATTGATGATGCTAACTAAGATTTAGGTATTTTTATTTAACAGTACCAATCGTACGATATTGGTTGCTTAAGCTCGGTAGTCACGTGGCTTGAAATTATTTATGAATGCTTTGTATTAGACTCAAAGATAACAAATAACATTAGGTAAGTCATATTTACATGTTTTTTTTATTTCAATGAATTCGTCACGATTACTGTTCATATCACAATAATTTTAAATTTGCTGATAATGACTGCAATCTGAGAAACATAAAGCAGAATCACGTTTCGTTTTTCAGCAGAATTTTTCTAATTTAGCTCTTAGTAATTAATCAACTAACCGCAGAAACGTGCATATGTTCGGATTCGCAATTGCAGCTTGAATACATCTGTTGTGTGTAGTCTTTTCAGTTAGGATGACTCATGGAAGTACACATGTGTTTTATGGATTAAGCTCTGTGCTGCAAATTAATTTTTACACTGAACTTATTTAACTAATTGTATAAAAATGCGTTTATTTATTAACTGCGCCTTAAATTTTTCATTAAGTAAGTTTTTGCCGCCGCATACTAAAAATATTCCTATGCCAAGTTTTAAAACTAATGTACTGACAACTACTCTGCGTGTTACAGGCCCCGTACAGCATTAAATTTCATCTCCAATATCTAGTAAATATTTAAGAAATAAAAAAAGTATAACAACTACTTTTTGGGTTATGTGTATATCGATAATCTTTGGATTTCTTCGAATTGTTTGCATTATATGCAACTATCATGTCCACAATCTCGCAATTAGGTGGCGGTGTTTAGCACAAATGCACGGAAAATGACTAACTTCATTAGACATATTATATTCAGAGTTATTGACGGACCACAGGAGACACAATAGTACACTTTCAGTCGATTCCATAGCCGACTACGCGTAATTAGCTACAAAACACTGTTGTTATAGTAAATTGAAATGATTCTTTGGAATTTGCACGAAGCGAAGGACCCTGGAAGTAGGTACCAGTCACGCGAGGTACTGTGTAAAAATGTGATGTTTGTGTGTCATCAATTAACATAGACGTACCCTGAAAAGTTTGCTACTAAATTATAAGCGGATAAGGTGTTATTAGCTTCCAATTGGGTTATTATTTTGATATTGAAAATTGCTGTATGCTAAAATCGCTAGACTTTTGAATATATGTATTTATTTATTTCCAGAATCATTTCAAACTCTACAAGACATTTACAATTCGTCTAATACCAACAATTTCTTCATTGGTTGAGTGACCACTGACCATAGATAGGTATTTTTCCTGTGTTTTAGTGATACACATATACAATGTGTGTCTGGTACAAATAATAAAAAACAATCTTTATTTTCGAGATACGAAGTACCAAAAATTGAAAAAAATTGCATATTTTGTATAATATCTCTGTGTTTAGTAAATAAAATTGGACTAATGGCTTATCTAATTAAATTCTGAAATCTGATATAAGTATGTTTACCAGTGGCGGAGATACTGGGAAGACTATCAAAAAAGCCACTGAATATTTTGAAAATCACTGATTGTATTTAGTGGTATTTTTAAAAAAAAATGTCTCTCTTCGATTTTATTCGAAAAAGTAACAATTCAGGAGATTGTTACGCATAATTAAAATAAGTCGTTAGACCAAGTTAAAAAAAATCATGTGGCTATTATTGCAGTTAAATAGTTATAACCACGGTATTATCTTCTGGTTTTCATGTCAAGGGAGCCAGTTCACACGGTATAAAGTCAATGCTATACCTACTAAAACGCATACGTTTACCAGCGCCGCCATTGTTAATCTATATTCAGAGCTAATCGGAAAAGGTCGCTCATTACTGAAATACATTATTGTAATTTTAACCTGTTCTTCCGTCGTAAATCCCGACCAAAGGCATTATAATTCCTTTATCTCAAACGTCCTGGATCGTCCCCCTTTAGCAGGGCGGCGTATTGCGCATTTATTACTAGTGACCTTTTGGTAGCCTTGCATTTGTGGGCTGGTGACGACTGACTAATGGGCAACTCTGAAATTTTGCTAAAAGGTCGCCAGTCTGATAAATAATATTGCAGATTCGCGGATCTTATCACCTGCTATTTCCATATCAAAAAGCTAAATTTGAATAGTAAAGAAACAGCCGAAAGACTTTTTTGGGGAGTCATTATTTTGTTATTTCAGCAGCTTGTGCGACTCTGTTACAAAAATTATTGATGTAATCAAATACAGATACATCTTTTGTTTTGTCCGAGGAATCTAGCTGATTTTATTTGCGATCGTGATAAAAGTTTTTTTACATAATGTCCAGTATAAATATTGGATTTTATAAAAGTAAGTGAAAAATTTCTATGGTTTCATTTAAGACCAATAGTTTTTATCCATTATTCATTTCTAGACGTATTTGTCTACTTTACGATTCAGTAAGAATTCTGGGCAACTAATATCTCTATGTAGTAGACAGTAAGCGGAAATGGCATTATTTAAGACAGCTGCCTTATGACTTTCGTCCACCATGGTTCTTCATCTTTAAAACATTTCCTTCTGTAATTACAAGCATAATTTCAGATAACCATCTAAAGCTATGACCTTCTGAATATGGCAACAAAGATAACTTTTTTGGTATTTTTATATTTATTGACTTTTAACATTGGAACTTTCTGTATGAACATATTACCAATTTCTTCCTCACCACCAAAACTCATTCTATGAAAGCCATCTCTTCATCACGCACTGGTACAGCCAAAAATTGCTACAATCACATTTTAATTTGATATTTTAATTCAAACTGTAAAAACAACAATGGTCACTTCAATATAGCAATTTATATACAATTGTTTCCTTGGTACCCATTATAATAATCTCCTAGACCCGATTAATTTATCTGGGGAGTTGCAAAAGGTAAGGTTTATGGTACCATCACTCGAGATGAATTAAGGTAAATAAATCAAGAGAAATTACTTCTTCATTTGTTTCTTTTCTCAATTCATTGAAAAATAAGGTGACTATTGTTTTATGTTCGTAAATGGGCTTTCTAGAAATTTACTGATTTTCCTTTGTCATAGCAGGTATAATGCCATTTATTTCAAAACTTTAACACCTTGTACCTTGAAAGCTAAGCCTCCTATAACAGAAGAGAATAAGAAGACAGAAGAACTAAGTCCACTTTTTCTTTATAAAAGATGTCTATTCTTGTAATCCCAGACTTGAAAATATCACCCTGTACATAACCAATGACAACATTTATCATAACCAAAGATTGCCTACCTAGAATTTTGCCTGTCTTCGACTTTAAATTATCGAAACCAAAAAGATCACGCTTATCAAAGGTCATCAGAGATAAGTAAAGTTGATATTATAGATCGCATGATTGTGAGGATATTATCGTTGTTGCTATATCAACGCAATAGATGGCACGGTTTCTAAGAAGCACCAACTTAGTAATTTTTCAATTTCACCGACATCATCTTTTTGAAATTACAAAGCCATTAACGTTTGATTACACCGTGCAATGACACACGGTACAATTTTTTTAATTTGATTTAATAGTCCGCGCTTGGTTCGCTAGATAAGTTGATAAAAACGGCCTCTCATTGTTCTGCCGCAACAGTAGGAACTCGGACGATCCACCAAAGACAAACAAGCCATTCTCGCCATCAAGGAATTAATATTTTAATACAATGAGGAGTCGAGCGTATGTCGGGTGAGTCACAACAGACAACAAATGACTACTACATAAGCAATAAAACGATTAGTACCCCGTACACAGTTACACTGACTTTGACTCTAAATATTTCCGCTAGTTAGTTCAACAGGCGTTTTAAATGGTGGGCGCGTGTGGTCAAAATTTAAGACGCCTCGGTTACGCTTCAAGTCGATCATGCGTAAAATTGCGTAATATATAAATTTGAAACGGAATTAGGAATGGCAAATCAGGTACCAAGTGGCACGTGTTCGAATTATCTAAGCAGTTAACGTAAAAAAAAATAAAGAGAAGCGTTCTAGAAATTTATTGAAACGCAAAATGATAAGGTTTTCCAAATTATTTGTTTAAAGGTAGTGCAGTTCTGGAAACAACAGAAGAAACAAAGGAAGTATAAAGGATTTGAAGAATGAAGCTGATAAAATCTTGTTTACAAGGGACCAGAAGTAATTTAGAGCTAAGGATGTTATTGTCCACAGCTATGCTAAATAATTTTTGTCATACACGGAATTTTAAAAATTTGGAAATATGTCATAACGTTTTTTTAATACAGTAGTGGAAGTCATTGACCTTATCCCAAAGATGTTTATACTTGTCGAAATTATGCGTTGCATTCGTATAATTATTCATAAAGATCACACAGTGCTTTGATCTTAGAAAAATATAACCACAGGAACTAAATATATTTATAGTTAATTTAGAAATTACCACCATGTGTAATTTCAAATTATTCCACTATCGCTTTTTTGTTAAATTTAATGATGATTCATTATAAAATTCATTACCTCACCCTGTAAGTAGAACCCATAATATTGTTTAATCGATACTTTCCGATATTTCTAATAAAGGACCTACACCATACCACTTTGGATATCGCCAATGTAGCAGCATATTTTATTTAAACTTAACTACAATATGTGGTGGAATAGAAAATTTCTTCCTTTCAATTTGATTGTTTGCTTTGCCACTAATTGCACAAATCTGTTTCAAATTAGTCGGCAAAGCGCTTTGGTCGAAATCAGAAATAGATTAAAATTCGTTTAATTTGGCACATTTTGTGAATTATTTGTGTTCGTCTCTCCTGGGTCGTTCAACTGGATCTAGTAAACAATAAGTTGACATTTGCCAAAACTAGTTTAATTCCACAAAATGAAATTATAATATCAGACATAGTTTTATATAAATAAACTTAAACCGCTGCTTTATGTTTAGGAAGAAAACAGTTATTTTTGTTCTAGGTTGCGAAGTGTCGCTCTGATTTGAGTACACAAAACAAAGTATCATTTAGTCATTAAGAAAAAAATAGAGTTAAAATATTGCTACTTAAGTGTTAAGATTTTTCAAATGATGAAGAATGCCTAACGATTTCAAAATGTGGTGTAGTAAAAAAAATGAAGAAAATGTTAATATTACTACTTAAAACGTAAATTGGTAGGATATTGTCCAAAGAAGTCTATGAATTTGATCAAAGTAGAAATCAAAACATACAAGAAATTTTTATTAATGAAGGTTTTCCCTAATTATGCTAATGGAGAAATCAAGTGGTTAGTATAAGAAAACAGGAGGCAGAAACACTCCAATAACTACCTATCTCTGCAGTCTTAAAATTAAGATTAATTGGAGCTTCAGAAGAAGTTACGATTTCAGGAAATGACCTGGAATAAACTTGAACCACTCTAATATTAGGTACCTCATTTTGCAATTTCAAACAAAGAACATAATGGTGGCTGATTGATTTGAGTGGTAAAATTTTTTCAATTGAAATAAACCAATTTTCAAAAGCATTGAAGTAATTTATTTAATTAAATAGGTATGTATGTATGACAAACACTTTTTTGTTAACTAAAGTATCTTTTTGACAGTTACGAAACAGAATTTTGGAAAAAAGCTTTTAATGACCGATTTGTAAATTTTCTCTGATAGGCCTCTATTATCATTTACTTCAACTCACTGGATACACCCATGTTTTTGGTAAATAGCTCAGTACGCAACGCATTTTGATGTGCGCTAATTATTTTTTCATTATATACAAGCAGGAAACCGATTACTACGAATGGCACTGGCAGTGGTAATGAACTTCCAAATTAAAATTTTATTCAGTTGTTTTGGTCAATGTCAGATTTATCAAAACGAACCATCAACAAACGCCCGTGGACGTCGCGCAGTTGCATTCCGCAAAAAAAATATCACTCCCATCAAAGGCCTAAATATTTACATCCTTTTATATGATTACGTATTTGCGTAATGGCCAATTATAATCTAATAATTATACTTATTACTAGTAAATACAATTATTTCTATGGGCAGTCTTCTGTCCCGAGGTTCTCGCAATAATGCCTCCAAGGTCGCTAGCACGAAGTGTATGAAACGAATCGTGAATATTAAGCAGAAATAAATTTTATGTCAATGACCAATGCGCGTAGTTTTTGACCCAGCATTCCAAAAATGTTTCCCTCATTTTCGGCACAGCTGTCAGGTAGATTAAACGCATTACGTGACTGATAATGTCTTCAATATAAGACGAAACCTTGTAGAGATATTGACAAAAAATAAAACGGTCGTTTCTACGGGGCAAATACATTTACTGTATTTGATTTTTTCTCCATATATGGTATGTAACAGGTACTTTATAAAGATTATCATCGATCAAGAATTTTGATAAATATTATCTTTTCTTAGTATAAAAATAGTGTGAGTAATAGTACAAGTAGTAAATAGAAGATGAATGAAAAAATTAAAAATATTTATACTAGGAAAACAAAGATAAGAAACTTCCTAACAATGTATGTCCTAAACTGTTTAATTTTCGAAATGTGTTGGAATTTTTGAAAAATATTCTATACAAGCGAATATCTTGAAAAATTTTTCACGTGTCAATGAAATTTGAGGTAAATAAAAAAAATGGTAATTCGAAAATGACCCGTTTTTCAAATAAAATAGAGATTTCCTCTCTTCTAAATACATTTGTGCATCAAATGGACAAATTATTTATTTAAATATTTTTGGTTAATTTAATTCGGTACTCTTCTCCTAACTTTATTTTACATATACGACGTCAGTAAACGAAAAATTAAGAAAATCGCTAATGTCTGATGACACACAGGTGGGGTGGAATAAATTTAATAATTTTTCGTCATCCGCTAGAAGTTGCTACGGTCTCTCTCGATAATAGACTCTTTTAGTGTGACATCACATATTTAGGCAACCCGCAACAAATTGTCATAGTTGAAATTGTACACACCGAATCTGACCCTTGTGTACTATTTACATAGATACTATAAAAATGAACAACTTCAAATTAATTTATTTTTACAAGAATTTATCAGTAGCAGTAAACAACAAACACGTGTTAAATGATTTCTAGAGATTCCTCTGGAAAATTATCACAAGATGTAACAACGGCTTCACTAGAAAGTTTCTCTTGTTCTAGGAAACTAGTCATAGTGTCTTTAATAGTATTTATTTCGATTTCTACCGATTTTGTTCTAGTGTCTTTTAGAGTTATAATTTTAGTTTCATCTAATTTATCTGGTTCTAAACTTATATCTTCAACTATTAGATCGTCTTTATTTCGCTACGTAATAAGTGTCTCCAGATTTGTTTTTGCTGGAAGCGATAGTAAATTCAATATTTTCATCTAATGGTAGCTCATCAGACACATCTACTTTCTCTAATGATTTGACTTTAGAATTTAATTTTGTCTGTTCTTCCGAAAGAGTTGATACATGATCTGTATATTCAAGTATTTTTTCAACTTTTGGTTTCGGAGAACTATCTCTGCTTGAAGTTGTTAGAATTTTGGCGTATGTCGCCGGTTCTTTAACAGCTACTTTATCTGCTCTTTCCTATTAATTGAAGAGTCTACAGTATCAATTTCTGAAGTTGGTTTAGTTGGTTTTGTAGCTATTCTTGGTGATTTAGATCTTTACTAGATCTACGTTTCTGTTTCTTAGGTGATTAATCTTCCACTGATATTTCTTCAAGTTTTGCTTCACGTTGAGTTTCGTCGTTAGAAATTTGTTTACCATCAAGTTTGGAACGTGAACGTGAGCGCGATTTTTTACCTCTTTTAGTTACAATCTCAATAAATCCTGTCATTTTCCTCTTCCTTTATTGTTGGCTCTTGAGGTTCCTCTGAATGTAACTTTTATTTCGTAAAATAGATACACTAATGTGCTTAAAACTTACAAAAAACGATATAAAAGATTATTCCTAAATTTAAATAAAGTAAAAATTTAACATTAGCGGTGTTATTCCTAATGCGCATGCTCGGAAAGAAGCCTTATGCGCAGGTCGTTGCTGTCATCATTAGTGTATTTTCTCTTCTTCTCTGTTTAATCTTGGCATTTTCTAGTTCTACTCAGTATTTTTATTGTTTTTCTTGGTGTTGTGCTGTGTCAGTTTGTTTATCGAATGTTTTTTTTTTCTTCAAGTGGTTTATTATAGACATACTCTTAACCAAAACCAAACTTTTCTTGAATGATACAACTTCGCTTACATGAAATTCTCTTCAATGCGCATGCTCAGTAACATTGACATAATTTTAATTTATTAATTACTATAAGTCAATATTGTTATATAAATTTAAATACATATATAAATTCTATAATACTTTTAGTTCGTCACTTTAAAACTTCTTAAATATTTCTAATATTGCCAGAATATCGCGATATTTAAGGTCATGACAAAGAAGACATTTTTTGGCACTTCTGTCCAAAATATGTAAGATCGAAAAATCTAGTAAAACTATTGAGAAATTCTTTATGACAATGTGCACTTAGTGATTTGGCGTATGTGACGTCACAACTAAAAAGGTATTGGGAATAGGAAGACAGCATAATAGGGCGATTTGCCAAATTAGAACATGTTTCATTTACAAAACATACTTGTAAAAGCCAGAAATGTAATTATTTTTTATGGGTCTGATCATATTTTCCAAATTTTCTTAAATTTGTAAACCAGGAATCTCGAATTTCTAATAATATGCGTTATTTCTGATTTGCAACTAGATGTTTTATTATTCATAACAGATTCTAACCATTAGCCTTGTTTATGTCTGTCAGTTTAGTGAACCTGGCAACACTGGAGGATTTGTTCATAAAAGTGATGGAGGAGTGATGTTAACGAGCGCTTGCTGCCACTACAATAGATTAAAATATTCTATACGGCATCACAACGCATATGTTATTTTTTTAAGCATGGTCCAAAAATAAAAAATACGTATCCAATATTAGGTATTACCCTATTTTCTTTTTGTATTATTACATACAAACTCAGTGCATATTGTTAAAGTTTACTAAGTTAAGTCACAAACTCAAATACTACGTCAAATATCGTTCAAGATATTCGTGTAGATACAAAGTTTAATACGAAAATTGCTGCCTAGGCATGAGTTCATAACAAATCTTTCCCTTAAAGTGATATAAAGAACTAAAACGCACCTAAAATAAATGCAGCGAATAAAAATTGTCTGTTTTACTATTTGGAACCTTGTACATACTCTTTGTACATTGTACTGAGCTTTCTGAATCCGTATCCAACAAAAAAAATCGATTTTATCCACCGCACATACAAAGGAATTTTTAGAGGTTACTACAGCGTCACGTGTACCAGCGGTTTCTACCAATGTTCGTGATTTTTAAAATGTGTATGTATAATCAGTAATGTGTGAAGTACACACATCATTTATTCATTATTTCCGCTTATACCCGCTCTAATCCCCGTCATTCGTTCGATTCATATTCACAACTGTCACCTTTGCTGATATAAACCTTGATTTCAAAGGTCCCAGCAAGGACCACATTTCGTTATTAGGAACTATATATAATTATGACCAAACTAGTTGCTTTTGATACATGAAATGAGCCGGCATAAAAATCTTTATTTGGAGGTAGTCATACATGACATAACCGGTGATGACTGTGTCAGTTGGTACTAAGATATGTTCGGTATTATTTTATTTACTAATTTTTAAACCAATTGGTCCATAAACGACAAACATTGTTTACACGTTGCAATAATTAGGCGAAGTTAATAGTGAGATATTGGATGCCTAATTTTCAGTTATAGTGTAGAAGAAAAATTTGTCATGATAATAGAAATCTACAAAGCAAAACAGTTTTGTAAGTTGCACAATGTACTTATTTATTTTCAACTGTCGAGTTTGCTAGTGTTCATGTTACTCCGGGAACGATCTACTGTATAAAAGAAAGTTTTGAATGTTTTTTAGAAGTACATTTGTAACATGTCAAAAACTCAGTAACTTTGTAACGCAAAGCCAAGCATCTTTAACTAAACCATCTGCCTCCGTACCAAATCCTATGATGTCTACTGTTATCCAGCATTGAGTTACATCCACAATATCTGGTAAACAGCTAAGACCTCAGCAGCCGATTTATTGAAGTTAGAATCTTATTTGTAAACAATAGAATTTATAACAGGGTGTTAAAAATGTGGAGGGAAAGAATAGTATACAGAAAAGTCTTAATGAACACAGGTCTGTAATTGGACGATTGATAAGGATGATTATTCCTTTCTGTAGCATTTCTACATCGTAGTCGACGTATGTTTTGTTCCACATACGGTTTGTAGTTGACATTCAGTAGTTACTGCACAATTTTACGAATTTTCGCTATGCCTGTTTTGTCTAACAATGAATTAGCCGGCATGCGTTTCATGATTGTGCTAATGGGAATTCCAAAGAAGTTTTACGTATTTATGTTGACGTAGAAAAACAACTTCATGATTCCGGAAGACCAAGGTCAGTTAGCACAGGCAGAGCAGAATCCGGAAAACAGTTTGCAGAGTATGTCAGCTCCTCTTGTTTGGAAAAGTTTCCACAAGCAACAGTTTCACCAGTACCATGTAAATCGAATGCAGGTCGAAAATTATCAAGCACACTCAGTCTTTTGCAACTGGTTTCTAAGTAAAGTTGCTGAAGACCCAATTTTGTTGCCAATGTTTACTGATGATCGGTAAAAAATTGAGTTTGCACAACACGCATGTGTGAGCGAAGAAAATGTAGACATAATTTCCGTTTTCCATTGAACATTTGGATGGTTATTTTGTTACTAGGTCTGGTTGTTTTCAAACCGCTTAACAGTCATCTTTTACAACTAAAAGCACCAAATGTGATTCAAGCAAGGTAGTACTACGGTGTGTTTTCGCCGATTGCGGTTTGAAAAGATTTACACAGAATTTTTGAACGATGATGGGAAGGTATGTGCGAAGCTGTATCACGGCCCGCAAGTTTACCCGATTTAAACTCTCTTGATATTTTTTTTTGAGGATATTTGAAGATGTTAGTGTACGTTACACTTGTCAATGACCTTGAAACGTGGCAACAACTCGTAGACCATTGATGGTACGGAATTCGAACCACTGTGGGAGTTTTTGAAAAGATTTCGACGGTCCTTGCGGCAGAGATTTAGTAACTGCCGTGAAATGGAACATCTGATTTGAATTTTTGTTTTTTTTTGTTTGTTTGTAAATAAGAAAAAATTAAATGCATAATGTTTCCTATCTCGGAAACCGTCCATTTGCGCATCAAAACTTTTCTGCATATTTTGGGTCATACTACCCCTTTCTTTTAACACCCTGTATTTTTCCTGTATGAATATAACTAAGACAATTTCTTGATGATTTATTGAATATTAAATTGGTGAAAGTGTATAAACGACGTTTTTAGATTAATATAAATTTTAATAAACCAAGCACACATTTTACAGATACAAATTACTGAAATGATTTGTTTATTTCTCGCAAGGACGAAAGGGTGCGAAAAACAGCATTATCCTCCGGCGGCCTAGACTTTCTTGTGTAATTGTCGCCTCATTGTTCTTTCCGTTCCAAACCAAATTCCAGAAACCAAAAACAATTACATTACATAAGAATAAAGACCGAATGTCCACACAGTATTTCAATAAAATCGCGCAATTTTTAAAACGGTTCGATTGTAAAATAACAGCAACGGTTCGATTCTTTCAAGGACAGTGAAGTCATCAGTGTTAAATGCGAGGCTAACTCTCCGTGTTTCACGATCCAGTGTTTTATTGTACTCGGAAATCGTTTGCTAAATTAAAAACACTGTTTGGTCACAAAATCGGATAAGGCTAGGTGTATTTACGGAATGAGTAACTTGGAATTTCTGTTAATTATCGTTCTAGTTAGTGATAAGCCCGTTGCGCAAACGATAAGGAGTGTGTTGGTTGACGAATGTTTGATTGAACAATGCAGGTTCACTCGAAAAATAGATTGAGGGCGCCCAAATCGGTGGCCTAAAAAAACAGCCGGTTTTTACGGATTTGTAACCATAAAATAACAAGATGAAACACCATTACATTGGTAGTAGTACAAGTATTAACAGTATTAGGCATATTAATATAATGTTCTTATTTAAAAAAAAAATTACTAGGAATACTGTTAAAGAAACTAATGACATGCTCTCGAGATCGATTTTCAGGGCTAATTCAACTGGCAGAGCAAATACATATTTAATATCTTCATTCGATTTTGAGTATCCATTTTCTTGACATTTTCATTAACCTCTGTATCACTAAACCAGTTATATTAATAGAACCGCTCTTTATAAACTTTTTCAGCATAAATTGAGCTGGTGATATAAATTTATGAAGTAAATTTCGTGATTATGAACTTATATAATTTTTTTAATGAGAATCGTATGGCTTGATCGAACTCATTGTGACTGCGAGATGCGTAGATCAAGCGAGAGTCCACGGTAGAAGTAACAACCACAGGAGATCTTAATAGTAAGGACAGGTACCTTCTGTGCAAAAATTTTACTTAGGTCTGGTTAATATAGTTATCTGGTGAAGGTTATATATTTAAATATATGAACAAATTTGGCCAAGCTGTACTTAGCTGTAGTCTAGACACATAGAAAACTTTTCTGCTTCCTAATAATATACAGACTGATTCAAAATTCAGTACAAAGAATTTAGGGGCATATTTTTGAAGTCAAAATAAAACTATTTTTCCTATAAACGTGGGTCCACAAATGCTTAGTATTCGATATGCAGGGTGTTAAAATTTTTTATTTTTTCGAATTTTTAGGAAGAATTTCCAAACAGATTTGAATTTTGGGATAAAACTTGAGTTACGGGGATCCTTTAGGATGCTAAATTTAAATGTTATTGCTTTTGACGCTGCTTCTCTATGTATTTTGATAATGACAATACTACCGGTTAGTAAGCACTGATTTTCTCAGTTAGTTGTATCAAAAAAGTGAAAAGAACTTAAATTCAAGATCATTGCATTACTGATTAGATGGTGAAAATCAATTTTAAAATTTTTCCCCGGAAATACAAAGTTAATAAAATTTGAAAATACATATATGCATTTAACTCTTCAACAGCCAATATCTTGGAAACGGTTGGTCTGAGAGATTTCGACCAAGAATACCTTTTTTACTCAAAATTGATAGCGGAATAAATGCAATAATATGAAACGTCAATGAACAGGGTAGCTACCAAAAAAGTTAGGGCCAATTTAATACAAGTGTACCCTTATAGATTCTTTGTACTGAATTTTGAATCAGCTTGTATAATATGCACTATTAATTTCTACAAGTCTTAGAAATACAGTTAGTGTTTCCTACATAAATAAGGTATGTCTATTTTTCGATAGAAATAGTCTGTTGCGATAATACTTTATTTTTACAACTACTACCAATTACTATAAGATGTTTTTTTGTGAATTAATATTTTTGATTCTTTTTTTATCAGTTTCGTAAGTTATATTCATTCACTGCAAATTCTTTTGCCTCAGAAAAAAACTTTTATTGAAAATAATACATTATTACCTACCGTCCAACTAAACTAAAAGTAGATTTTTGTCACAGCCTGCCATTTCTATGAGATACTATTTAGTGGACTGTTCTTTTATCATAGACTTTGAAATTAGTAAAGTGTGTTGCAAAAAAGTGTAGCGAATGGATATATCTTTACGAAATATCATCAATTTTTTTATCCAATTAAGTCCCTTAATTCTAAAATATATTCTGGTCTTAAAAGTCTCGTTGTCAAGTTATGATTTTTCTAAAAACTGTTTGGTCATTAAAAACTATTCATTCAAAATTCAAATACCTTTTCCATACATTTTTGAAATGAAGACCAAGTAAAATATTTTATGAAAATTTTCAAAATAACTTCGTTGTTTTTTTTTAATTGGTATATTATTGTATTTTATAATATGTAATAATAATAGAACTTTGATGCCATCTTTGTCTTTGGTATGTTTGAAATTCGACGAGTCAGAGAAAAAATTTGATTATTTTTTGTAATCGAATTAAAAAGAAAATTTATCTAAAACCAATTATTAATATTATTTAACAAGTCATGACTCATGAGTCACGTCTAGGCAAGGTCTAAAAGGAAGATTTCATAAAGTGGAATATGAAAAGAAATCTAGAAAGAAAACTGTTTTAAATATGAGAACGAGAATATTCACTTTTTATATAAATTCTTAGATTTTCTAGTTTAATAAGTTTTGTATCTGCTGTCTCAGTATCTACATTTTCCACATTATCTCATTTTAAATTCCCACGTTTCTACTTGTGTCTTTTTTTACTTTATTTTAAGAGTATTAAGTTAATTCAAACAGATTCAAAAAAATTAATTAAAAAAATCTTATCAAATGAAGTTCGGTACCAGAAATCTAGGTATACAAAGCCTATAATCCCACAGACAAGATTCCTAACTGTTAATGTTCTACTCTATGGGTAGTACTGAATAACACCAACAATCCTGTATTCTTGCTATCCTATTATCACCCTTACAAAGACTAATCACATAAAAGACAGCTGCTACAAAGAGATCTTTTTGTTTCCAGAATTTACTTGGGACAATTATAAATATTAACAGAAAAAAATATTAATACATCAAATATGCGTGAAAAGCTAGATCAATTATAATTATTTTTCTATCTAAAAAGATATTTGCCCTTTTTACTAAGTTTATTTTAAAAAAACATACATTTCGTGATTAGCTCTTATATTTGTTTAAATCTATTGTAAAGGTATTAGCAAATTCAAATAAATTCAATTTGATATCAGAAATCTGTCCATACTTATCCTTTTCCAAATAATATTCTTTCTAAATTCCTTCTTATATTTCACATATTCAATACGCTCACACTTTTATTCCTCCTAGTCTTGTAACATTGTCTTACGACGCAATAAGATTTATGTTATAAATCCTTAAATAATCTACATTTATTTTACATTAAAATTAATGATGATTGATTTTAATAAATTTTCGTTTCTAGAAATCAAACTATTATAGCCAACCCGGCTGATCGACTAAGTAGGCACACCCTGTACATTTTCTGCATCATAATCGGTTACTGAACCCATTTTAAATCCATCTTTCGCACAACGGGGATAATACAAACAATTCCTGACGCTACGAATACAGATAAAAATCGACTGACAGATTGGCAGGAGCTTTGGTGAGCTGCCACACTGAACCTCATAAAATTTTGAGGTGGAACTGATTAGATAAGATTATCTTACCACATGAATGTAACATATACCTAAGGTATTTACAATGCGAGGTATTAAATATTTATTCCTCGACCGTTCAATTTAATATTCGTACGCTAACCCGAGGAGTGCTTTGGACTTGGCAAGGCAAGTGCTCAAAATACAGATCAGTGTCGAGTCCTGCATCACGCTTGACACAAGACGGTATTGTACGGCTGTGGACCATAAAATATTTCCAATTTAAACTAGAGAACTGTTGAAATTTTAGCTATTTGTATCCGGCTTCAGACAACGGTACATTTTAGACCTCCCTGTATCGATGTTGTAAGCAGCTATGTTTACTAGTTTTGTATTCATTAAAAAAAGTATTAAAATGCAAAAAATACAGCTCATGGGTAAATAAAATAACTAAATCTTTGATATTTTCAAGAAAATACTAACGTCTGCTTTTCGGAGACATAACATTATTAAACGTGTACAAATAGAATTTTGTTGAGTTACACTAATGGAAAAAATTGTGGGATCAAAAAAAAAATCTAAATTTTTGGCGATTTTTCAAATGGCTGTATCTTTGATAAAAATGGTCGTATTGGAGTAAAAAAAAGCAATTTGAAGCTTGAAGTTTCTAATTTTTGGATCTTGTAAAAAAATTTTTTCAAGTAACATGTATCGCGCAATATTAATGAATATCATGAAAAAATTTTTTTCGATTTTTGGTGTACGGACTTGAAAAAAATTTTTCCAACTTAACCACCTTACGGATTAGATAGGTTGTTCATTTAGCTTCAATTTCTTTTGTTTTTGGTCTCGATACGATCATTTCTCGCTGAGCTATCGGACTTTGAATGAAAATGGATCATTTTCTCTTTGTTCATCGATATATCAGAAACCAATGGTTGCACAGAAAATCGACGGTGGGTTTCAGAAACTTGAATGAATTCTCTACAAGGTCCTGGCACGGTTTTTTAGAAAAAAAATTTTTTTTATCCTTAACATGACTGAAAAATCGTAAAAATAGGACTTTTAGGGGTCTTCTAGTAAATCACGTGCCGCATTGAGAATATTGGGAAAATGACTAATGTTAAGTATGCCTTTTACAGGTCATTGTACCCCTAAAAGCCCTACAGAGTTTCAATTCGATCCATCAAGCCGTTTTTTTGTTTCATTCGATTGAATTTTTTTAAAATTAAAGGATCACGTTTTTTTGCCTTTAAATGCTCATAATCTGTAAAAATATGAAAAAAACATTTTTGCCCTGATTTCTTTTACATTCTTATTGCAGAAAGCGTGTGAAATTATGAAAAAATTTTTTTTTTAACCGATTTTCAGAAATTTCGCAAATCCGCCGGCATTAGCGTTACCCAAAGCGTACCACGTGGAGGTTGCACGGTTGGATTTACGCTTCTTTTACACACGTGCGAAAAGCGTTTGAAGTTATTAAAACAAAAAATTATTCAAATTTTTTTTCTACTGAAAAAAGGTGGTTTGAAAAAACTGTTTGTTTTAGTGTTCTGCAAATTCGGAAAAAGCGTCTTATGAATTCAGAAGTATCGCAGCAATAATCTCTGAAAAGGGTGTAGATCGAGGTCAATATTCGGTTAGGGGTATCAACTTTTTTAAATTTAATTAAAATTCGGTCAACATAATCACGAAATGAAGTAGGAGAATCGTGTCGAAATGCTTGGAGATTACTAAGAGAAATTTTCTGGAGTGAACCCAATGAAAAAATTTTTCAAAAAAATTGAAAAATTTTTTTTTTAAATATGACCATTTTTATCAAAGATACAGCCATTTGAAAAATCGCCGAAAATGTAGTTTCTTTTTGATCCCCTAATTTTTTCCATTAGTGTACTTTGTGTACTGTTTATTCAAAGCTTACATAAATGATTACAAGTCACGTAACCAGTAATTTTGTTTTGAAACAGTAGTTTTATTTCCTTCGCGTTACTAATTACTAATTACTAAAACAATAAGATCAAGACTACGTTAAAACGCAACATTACGTTTTACCGGCTCATGATTGGTGTAACACTAAACAGCAAGCGTTGGAAACATTTTACCGTCCACAGCTGTACCCCTTGAAAGTAAAACGTGTGCATACCACTGAATTTAAAACGTAACTGCATCCTTAAACAGCTTGCAGCGCTAGACTCTGTTTAACGCTCTATCGTCAAGCGTATTTAATGATATTGCCAGATAAAAATAAAGTAACATAAAAAAAGTAAAATCGCGATGCTATTGGGGTGTTGAAGACGGAGCAATCGTCTTGCTCTGATGGAGCACTTGCGTATTTTACGTCAGAAAAGGTGCAAAAGGAAGCGAATAGCACAGATCCACCGCATTGCATGATAATAGCCAAGGTTTTTTCAACAAAACAGCCAACCCGGAAATGGTAGAGCTCACCTTGGTTGATCCAAACGTACAGAGAGGAAATGCTGGACGGCGAATCTTTTATTTTCGGATATGGAATTTCAATTACTGATTTGAATCGTGTAAATGGGTTCAGAGTTGGCTGTGGCAAGAAATCCTTCAAGGACTGTCAACGCGTACGTGGACTGTGTTGCCGCAATACATAGATAAAATTATTTTATGGCGTTGATAATTACACCCGTAATAAATGGAATGTAACTAATTCTGGGGATCTGGTTTGTATTCAACGTGTCTATTTTTAAATTCGCCGTCATTTGTTTCGTGATAAGGGAAACGAATGCCTGTGTGTGTTGTCGATAAGGCCAAATTTAAATGGGAAAAAGTTTCGTAAACAAAATTTGTAATCGATATCTTTTGTTTTAAAGCAGGTAATCCGAAAAATATTTTGTCTAAATCCTACCTTAAGTGCAACCTTGGCTAAATCAAAATAAACACCAAAGGTTTTATCCAATCTTCTAAATAACGAAGAAACGAAGCAAATAAATAGTTTTTCTAAAAGGTATGGAGGATGGACATCTTAAAAAGAGATATAGATATAAAAGTTTGGAAGCATAAAGTCATAAAAGAAAGTATGAAATCAGATTTTTTTTTTTTAATTTTAGTACCTATTTGATTATAAATTTGTATTATAACTAGGTATATACAGAGTGGACCAGGTTTTAATTGAGGAACTTAGATAAAGCTTAATTTTTGAGTTGCAGGTTGTAGATAATAAAAAACATTGTCATATTTTCTCAAATATTTCTGAGAGCCAACAATTTATCTGATTTTCTAAACCCCAGAATTTCGATGCCACTGAGGTATTTTTAAAAATATTTTTAACGTTTTATTATTATAATTTTTAATGTTAAAGATAAACATTTTTATTTAATTTAATATTATATCTACCACACTGACAAGAAATTAAACATTTAAATAAATTGCAGTTTATGCCAAGAGGATCTGTCAAGGGGTTGACTAAATAAATTTAATTTTAGAAAACCACAAATGCCTCACTCATTACAAAGTAGATAATTGTTGACTTTAAACATCTGTGGTTAAGCAAAACTAAATTACTAAAATCAACCCCTTTTCTGATCTTTTTGGTGCAAGATATTATTTATTTAAAATTTCTTCTACTTTTCAGTGTGGTAACTCAACTCAATTAAGTAAAAATGCTACAAAATAATAATTACAGACAAAAATGAACACAGTTTCATAAATCGTAAAAAACTATTTTTTTTACAAAACTAAATCTATAAGTTTTTTGTTTAAAATATAATTTAAAAACAACGTAAAGGGTCAAATGTTACAAATAACATTAAAATATAAATTTTTAAGGGTATAAACTCCTAAAAAATCAAGTCAATAATTTTTGTATTTTTGATTGCATTATACAGGGTGTCCGCAAATTTCACCGACAACGTTTGACTGCACATTCACGACGATAAATAAATGCGATCAATTTTTCTCAAGAATGGCTTTCTGTAGGCGATTTTCTCAAGAGACAATATTTTCTTTAAATAAAACAACCTTTTCAATGTCCGACTTAAAATACGACCACTGTAAAAGTTTTGACCGCTAAAAGGTAGAGGTAACTAAAGAAAATTATCACCCAGTATATCGATTTGAGTAAATCTTTAAGAAATAATGATCCAGATAAAGAGTTATGAAGTTATTAGTTAAATTAGTTTTATTTTTGACAACTTTGAAGGCTTGTAACTAAAAAACCAAAAATTTTTTTTTCGTAGATCGTCTTTATTTATCGTCGTGAATGTGCAGTCAAACGTCGGTGAAATTTGCGGACACCCTGTATTTAGATCAAATTTCTAAGAAAATCCATAGATTGTTTTTATAAAACGAGTTATTTTCAATTTACAACGAAATTTGCTGTAAAATAAAAAAGATCATAATTTTAAAACGCCCTGTCCATTCTAATTCATAAAAGATCTTATTTTTTCTAATTAAATAAATCATTAGAGTCTACATTTTGCTTAATATCACTTGTTCGTTTTGACGCTACAGTATTTTCTACTTGAAAGTATAAAGAAATTAGAACACTGGCCCAAATACGATTCCTTGTGACACTCCTGCTTTGACTATTTTCATAACACCTTGCATAATATAAAATTCCAAAAGAATGTTACTAAGATGGAACTTTTCTCATCAAATAACATAACTGTGTCTCATATTCAGATTTCTTCCACTAAATTTAGGATCTTTGAACTAAGATTGATAAGTGAGTAGTAGGTTTTACTTAAACTTTTATTGAATTCTTATATATTTGTGCAACATACTTTGTATCTAACAAATATCTATCAAAAATACTTTTTTCACTTCTGGCTGTTTGAATTTCAGCTTTTTTATAAAAAGAAATTAATATGTTAGTCTCGACTAACTGATTCTGAACCGGTTAGGGGCTGAGATTGACCCGTATCCATGATTCTTTCACATGACAGGTAAAAAGAGTACTTTACAACAAAGCGGTTGACGTAGTTACTTAAATATCGTACATATAAAGTATTTTTATCTCGTTTCCCCCCTTTTTCGGAAGTTGGCTACCTCTTTCCGTGTGGCCCCGTACAGATTTCCCATAACGCAACGTGTAACCTGTTCGCAAACGGAATTATCCAGTATCGATTGCGCAACGACGTGTTTTCATTCGTTTATTTTTAAGCGTAAGTTCAAGAACGCCACAGCAGATAATCCGTAAATTTGCAGAAATCGAAACGAAAAAAAAACGAACAATGTAGTAGCAAATTGAATAACATATAACATTACTTTAGAGGCCAGACAAGCTTGACTTGCGAAATTTTTAGTTAATCATGCGGTAGTCTGTTTCTTTGATGGTTTTCAGAGGAAATACTCTTACTGGGAACTAGGGTGAGCTGTCGGGACAACGGTGTCGCAGATAGTGGTTTGGAAACCCATTTCCTCCAGGTTTGTTTTATTTCGTTGCAGGAAGTTCTAGGATAGAAGGTAAAGGCGAATAATGGCGCTCAAAAGTAATAACAATTACTGCAATAAAAACGTATCTAGTTTTCGAATCTATTATGAAACTATAATTCTAAAATATAAAATAAATATGCTTGAAAATAGTTAATCACTTTTTTGTAATAATTTATATTTTACTAGAAATCTTTACATATTTTCAAAACATATTTTGAACACCTCCATGCTTCAAAAATTGTACATCTTACAACATATCTAGAGTTTTTTTTTTTCAAAAATTGAATTTACACAAAGACGATAAGACGGGAGGGTGATCAGAAGCGAATTAACCATTCTTCAAGGGATTGAAATGGATTGATTTGTAGTTAGATCAAGTTATCTAGTATCATTTTGCTTCCTTAAGTGACGAGCCACCAAAAAATTATTATTTTCAATATCAGTGTATAAAAGCCATTCTTTTTTGCACAAACGATTTGGTAAAAAAAACGAGAGAAGTGACTACTTTTTAAAAGCCCTGTGAGCGCAATAAGGAGAGTTTACAAATGTGTCTTACAATGTTTTACCGTCAATCGAGCAAATTCTTATAAAACATTATAATTGCCACGATGTATATAGGCCTATCAAAACTGGAAAGATGAACAGAGGATATAGGCAGGCACACAGCTTTATAAGAGGGCTCAATAAATTTAAGACCAGATGGCTGCAGAGCCTTGGTCGGAATGACCCACCTTTTGGAGTTGGGAATGAGGTGGAGGACCATTAAAATCCTGACGTTCATCAAGGCGTCAGGAAGATTCAAGGAAGGCCAGAGAAACAATATTATAAACGAACTGTTGTCGTTGATGTCGCCATTATTGTTTTCAAAAGTTTGAATTAAAATATGAAGGCAGAAAAGTTTTATAGTGATAAGGTTGAGTTTTAAAAAAGTCCTCCCATCAGAAGCTTCAAAGAGTATACACGCGACAATTTCAACGATTAGTGTATTTAGAAGAATCTTAAAGTTATTTTTCAGAAAGAGCACATAAAACTATTTGGTCGGAATATTCTACGATGAAAAAAAGGTGTTAACAAAAACACAAATTTGTAAAGGAAGCATCCAGTAATACAATTTAATGAAGATAATTTTAATGAAATAATTCCTTTGAGTGGATTGACTAATAGTAGATATTTTCTAATTTTAATTGGTAGTAATTTTCAGCAATGCCAGTGTATGCGGAGGAGACGGATTTCATCAACTGAGCTTTGATGATGTAGAAAAGACATTGATTGATAACATGTTGATAGTGAAAATTCATCAAAACCAACAAACTTTTAAACTTTTATTATTGACAGCAAAACGTGGATGAAAAATATGATTGAAATTTAGCTTGTTAACCACTGTAATGGACTGCTGGTTTCTTCTGGGAAAATATTAAGCGAAATTGCTAAGTACCTTGCCCTTACCCAATCCGCAAGAGAATATGGGTCGCAGTTTTAGATGGCCATCTGCAACCATGCTTGTATATAGATGCAAGAAGATATGCTTTATATGTCGAAGAGATATAGTGGCTGGGAATAATTGGAGCTGAATAGAATGCTTGTTGAAAAATGTATTAAAAATGATTTGAATGTCTGGTGTAGGCAAGTTTTTGAGGCAAGTAAAGATAAATATGGGCTTATTTCTTACCTAAGACATAGAGGCCCCAAATAGTCTTTTTGTCGGTAGAAATTTTGTAAAACGCAGGTAGAATGTGACTTTATGATCTGTAGAAAAGTATAGGTATTCGCTACTTCTTTTTCAGTCTTTTTTTATGGTTAGGGCCAACTTACCCTACCCTTATTAGAAAGTCAACGCCTATATATATATATATATATATATATAGTCATTTAAATGTTGATCGGTAAAACTACATACAATCATTTCAATCAATTTTTTTAAAGAAATATAATATGATCCAAGTTGGTTCAATTCCATTGAAAAAAACTTAAAATAAGTCCCTTTTGCTTCCGGATATTCCACATATTTAATAAATGCATTATTTATGCGTAACGTAAATTTGTGATAAAAAATTAAAAATTTTATCTCTGTTGACCTAAATTTTTTGTCTCCAAATTTCGAAAACGTATTTAAAAGACCAAAAATTGCTGACAAAATTCAAGTGTTCCAATATGGTACCCAATAGGTACTTTAATTATACGGTATGGAATTATTTCGTTTCTTTAACCAACTGTGTCACGCCATATACTGTGCAGACTATTTTTTCCAAAGAGCCATTTTTAAAAGAATTTATCCAGATTAGGTCAGGCGTACGTAGTATATCGATTGCTTCTCTTGCTAACCTTGAGTTTCGCCAAATCGTATCAGCGAAGGCCTCTAAGGTGGGTAATTTCTAATATTTCCGAAATAACTATTGAAAATTAAACAATTAACCGTGAATCGCTCATTCACAACGTAAATTAGTTTTTGATATTGTGACACAGATATTGATCAACACGGTATTGTTTGAAGTATTGCCACAGAGTTGCCACATGAAATTGAATTCTTTTACAAGTGGACTTTTATATTCCACCACAGGCGACAGACCATTTGATATAATGCATTTACTAAAAGAAAGTTTAAATAGTTTGTAAACTATTAACTTTTTCAACCAAGGTATATAAAATTTCTAACGTGCGTTTTAAATTTTTATACGAAGTATTTTCTTTTATATAATATATGAAGTAAATTGGTTCTAAAATATTTTGAAATATGATTAATTCTGCTTAGAATAAATTATTTTTTAGTTAAACTAATTTTTAACTTCTCAACATTCATTGGCATCTTAGAAACTACAAAGTATTCATTTTTTTAAGTATACGTAATCATTATTTAATGGTTTGGGATCAGAATCTATTAACTGAATGAATGCACTTTACTCATCTGCCCACTAGATACAACTTTCCACGAAATTAATAATTTAAAAAAATGGATCAATATCACGTTTCAGGTTTTTCCATCATAACTAAAATAATTCCAAGACCTTTATAAAAATTCCAACTGATTAAATACGCTACATGAACACTTGGCAGCATCTTAAACTGATTAGTTAATTAATCAATTAGACAAAGGAGTTATTCAAAGCTTTACCACATTTTATTAATTTAGTTGGTGTAGGAGTTGTGAATTTACCGAGAATACATCTTGATTCATCAAAATATGTGTGCGCTGACTTCCAATACACTCGGAGTCAGCAATTACCGTTATACTTGCACTCTTTGACTAACTGATGACTACTTTCCAACTCACAACAACATAAACTACAGTATCGGTGATTCATCCGCCAAATAATTAATAACAAATAAGTAAATAATTTGTTACTTGGCGATAAAAGTCGAGAAATACGACACATTCGTGATAAATTTTGTATATGTCACAATTACTTCCTCTACTTATCTATATTTGATACTATCGACATATTTTAGATACCGGGTGTCCCGAAATTAGTGCAACAAAATTTGGTCATAGATTGTTAAGACATATTTAGGGGACCAGAATTTTTTATTTTTGCCAAGTGGTCCCCTCTTTCGGAGTTACAGCCCCCTGAAATCCGCCCTCAATAATAGTCTTTTTTATATCTCAGAGCCCTGTTGTAAGAAAATCACTAAATTTAGTACACAGGGGTTTTATGGCATGTGGAATCTAATAGTCCTACGGAATCCCCTTAACGACACTTTTTGGTGGTCCCCCTTGTCTTTGGAGCCAAAAAAATTTACTCGCATATTTAAATTTCTTAAAAATTATTTTTAGTCCGCTAGAAAGCTATTGAATTCTTTGTCTCTGGATACTTTTTTCGTAAAACAATGTTTTCGAGAAAAATGGCGAAATGTGATCGAATGCATATCGTGATTCGCTATTTTTTTCTCGAAAACATTGCGATTTACGAAAAAATATCAAGAAACAAAAAGTTTCTAAATTCAATAGTTTTTTGGCGAATTTTTAAGAAATTCAAATATGTATGTGACCGAAGTTCTTTTAGCTCCAAAGACAAGGGGATCCACGAAAAAGTGTCTTCAGAGGATTCCCCGCCAAAAAGCGTAGCACTATCAGATTCCACGTGTCAAAAAACCCCTGTGTACCAAATTTAGTGATTCTCGCATAACAGAGTTCTGAGATATTAAAAAAACTATTCTTAGAGAGGACCATTTGACAAAAATAAAAAATACAAGTGCCCTAAATTTGTCTTAAAAATATGTGACCAAATTTTGTTGCATTAATTTCAAGACCGGTATAATAAATTTTTTGAGAAAAACATTTTACTTTGTTGTTAATTTTGTAAGCATAAAAGGACATAAAAAGTTTTTAATGTATGGATAAATATATGGCAGTAAAAACATTTAAAACAATAAAAAAAAAAATAGTCCACGTAGCGATATCAAATCTCATTTAATATTTTTATATACAGAATCCTACTGTAAAACTTACTTTCAGTCATTCTACATTTAATTTCGATTTTAAATTGTTAACAAACAGAACTGTATTTTAAAGAAATATATTTTTATTTATAGGCTAAGTCTTCGTCTTCCTGTATCACGAAAATAGAACCATTTCCCTATTCATAACTAGGGTAAATGTTTGGAAAAAGTGTTTTTCTGTTTTTCTTCATATTCTTTATTACTCACTTCCTTATTACTCACTTTCTAAATATACAGAGGGTTAGTTAAACCGTTTAACTAAATTAAAATGCAAATGTCTCATAATTATGTATTTTATTTAAAAAATACACTTTATGTGCATACAATTATTATTTATAAATATTTACCAGTGACTGCAAAATATTAAAAATTAATATACATTGAACGTTAAAAAAAACAAATGAGTCAAATTTTTATATAGCCTTCAGTGAATGTTTAAGATACGGTTCTTATATTTTCCGTTTTAAAAGGCAATCATAAAGGTAACAATGTATCTAATTAAGTTTATTTTATTTTTGTCGGAATTGCGACCAGAATTAATATTTAAAACGAAACCTTAAAATTATATGACAACAAAGATATAATGGCATCTATTTATATTCAAATTGTTACTATTTTGTTTACTCTACGAACTTAAGCTGCCGGATCTAGACATCCTCGATTAGTGATGCGTTTAATGAACGAAATTTTTACTGGTTTAATGACTGATTGAACATTGAAACGCTGTTTAATAACCATGAAGAAGAAAAAAGAAAACATTTCCATTCCATCCGATGTTATAACCGAAAACAAATTGTTTTATATATCTATAGGAAACAATGGATGGCTTCCATATATTTTAAATATTTAACAGTAATAATGTCAAAAACTGAAGCAATATATCGTTAGCGCGTTTCAGTTGAAAGTAATTGGTGCCATTTCTTTTCCCGGTAATTAAATTAAGACAGTTAAAACCAAATTACATGTCTCAACACCCAAAAAGTGCTGCTACAACCGCAGTTACGATACGATTTTTCATGCTGACAAAAGTATACAAAATCAGATGTAAGAGGATGTGGTAATCTGTCTGCTACAGATGTGTAATACTCTTTGGAAACGAACCACTCGAAACTATCACCAATTAATTGCCAAACTATTCCAAGAACCAGTAATTTCTTATTATGAATAAGTCCATATCGTGAGTCACCCAACAAAATCGATTATCCCACCGGACAATCCTTGAAAACAAACTAAATAAACTCGTTTAAAAAATAATGTGATTCATATTTGTTTGATGTAACTCATTATCTCCGTACAGATAAAATTACTACCAAGCACGCGTACACAAAACGTCAATTTTCGTCCCAATTCCGTTATCTCCGCGCATCAAGGCTACGCTTTTTCGAATATCGGGAATCTGCTTCATTGTTCCAAAACACAATAGCTGAATGGAAACAAGTTTTCGGAACCCTGTGGGTGAACCGGTAAAGGTATATTTAAACAAACGATATCATAGGAGCCGATGCGCTAAGTGGCTATTTACTAATAATGCTATATTTAAGATGGACGTTGACCTCGTAGTGGTCATTATACGATATTTGGTGCTAAAATTAGAGAAAGAAACTGAAGAATAACCACTCGAGGTGACAAAGACAACAGTTCGATGGAAATTGATCGGCGTAACCTTGGAAATCGATTGGGAAAAACTGAGACAAAAGGTGTTACGAAGAACAATTGTCAAATTCTTGCAAATCTATGAGCTGATCAAAACTGTGTTTGATTTAAATTATTAAACATAAGATTAGCAGATACTGACAAAAATTTTTGTCATGAATATCCCTCTAGGGTTACATCTTCCCGTGAGTCATACAAATAATGCAAAAAACAATTTTGATTTGCCACCTTCTTATCACATTGTCTAAAGCTACGTTCTTATCAGATTGATAAGAGCCAGATTTGACTTGACACTTGCTCTATTTGTGAATATGATACAGAAATGAAAACAAAGTAACAGGTTGCTATTTAAGTCGATTATTTGAACAGGAATATATAAATTAGCATGGGTATGCAGCATGTACTGAAATTTTTAGGAAACCTACTTCTTAATTACGATTTTATCATTTTTTTCATCTAATAATTCAGAATACCTGCATATTTCTGATATTTTAAACACATGGTGCGATTTACTATGTTGGAAGTGGGACAATTTGAATTTTTTGTTAATGGCACCATAAATTTTGGAAAATAAAATTATGTAGCAATAAATTTATACAATCTTGTTTCTTTTTCAATAATCGCCACTTGTTGAAGACAAAATTCTTTGAATTTAATTTCTCTAGCATTGTGCATTGAAGTTTAACCCGTATCGCAATTATCGTTTATTTGCCAAACAAGTTCGCGTTATCTGGCATTTAATAATTTTAATATTTTCGAGGATCAGCTGACATTTGGGTGTTAGATTTGAAACGAGGTACTTACCAGGGCACTGCTATCACTGGGCGCTGAATTCGCGCATCTCAAAAGGCACAGAAGTATCGAAAAAACGGAAACTGTAACTGGGTGCATCGTGTCGCGATCGTTCTCTCGCTAGAACTGACTGTTTAGGGACGAGATGATATCTTATCAGGGCACGTGCTATCGTCTACCTGTCTGCCCAGATAACAAGCGCAACCGTGGACTATTTGAGCCGTTCTCTTCTCGCACATCCGAAATAAATCGCAGTCCTCAGACCAAACTGGATCAATCATGTACTGACTTTCAGAGATTTACTGAAACGATTGGTCTGGTCTAGTGTGCGAGGGACACCGCGGCAGCACAAAACCAAGCGTGCGAGATCACTGAAACTTTGCCGGCGAGCGCGGTGTGTTTATATTGCGCGGCGTGGACGTAACCTACCGCAAGGTTTTCAGCGATCTACGGGGGTCAAATCGCGCTTTATCGCGGTTTGCATGTTTCTTCTTCCCCCGGTATTGTTCGATAGTGTTTTATCGGGAAAAAAGCGGCACGCCGGCAGTTCAGAATACGCAATGGCTTGATTTGGTTTTTACGGTTTTTATTCGATAACAATGGACGTCGCTGACATAGTTCCATGTGACGTTTTACTTTTTGTGAAAATCAGAAGCTCGGGTGGTATCTGAGAAATCGAATTGGGGAAACAAAGCTTCCATTTTAAAAATCGTACTGTTATCAAAGTCGGCTACGCTTTGCTTCGCCTCCAATTTTCCTCGCTTCAAAAACTTGAGTGTAGTTAGCCCCCAAAGTTAACCCCCAAAACTAAATTAATAAAAATAAATATCTAACAATTCTATGATCATCTATGATTGTACTACAACCAAATTTCACCCACAAATTTACTTGTCCGGTCCGGGGGTGGAAATGGCGCGACTTATAAAGTCAGCCCCCTATTCTTGCTATAACTGTCCTGGGACCCGGACAAGACGAAATGACCTAAGGAATAGTTGAAAGAGGTGTACTGTAACGCATTTCCACCATCAAAATGACTTGTCCGGTCCGGGGGTGGAAATGGCGCGACTTACAAAGTTAGCCCCCTATTTTTGCTATAACTGTTCTCGGACCCGGACAAAACGAAATGATCTAAGGAATAGTTGAAGGAGGTGTACTGTAAC
>NW_019416404.1:486606-547493 GCF_000390285.2 Anoplophora glabripennis | reverse complement strand
GTTACAGTACACCTCCTTCAACTATTCCTTAGATCATTTCGTTTTGTCCGGGTCCGAGAACAGTTATAGCAAAAATAGGGGGCTAACTTTGTAAGTCGCGCCATTTCCACCCCCGGACCGGACAAGTAAATTTGTGGGTGAAATTTGGTTGTAGTACAATCATAGATGATCATAGAATTGTTAGATATTTATTTTTATTAATTTAGTTTTGGGGGCTAACTTTGGGGGCTAACTACACTCAAGTGCTTCAAAAATAATAATTTTAATTCTAATATACTATTTATATATCATATGTAGAATATTAAAATATATGTATCGTGTCACGAAGACATTTTTGGAATGGATATACAGGCTGTTACAAATTCGCTTCTCACTACAGGGATCTCGGAAACGGTAAGAGGTACGAAGTAGCTTAAATGAGGGCAAAGAGTAACTGTGCGTTATCAGGGGACCAACATTATGCCTCTAAAAAATCAGGGCTAACATGTTCTCGAAATATTTGAAAAAAACGAAATTTTGGAAATCCTTTTTTGTTTCATTTCAGCCCTGATATTGAAAAAAGAAGAACACTTTCTCATAGCCACTTTTTGCTCTCTATTAAATGCATAATCAATTTTTATATGTAACGTTTCGTCTTTCCAGGACCATCATCAACTTCATTTTTCTAAATAGGTACGACCATAGAAATTTTATTACATTTTTTACAAGCCTTCATGACCCCCAATACTGTCTCAGCCCGGACCAGATTCAGACGTTTTGTCTCGAAAAATTCATCTTCAGTGTATTCGTTCCAAATTTATCTAAACTTTTTATTTAGATTTCTTTGTTTATCATTATCGTACACTGTAAGTGTCGTTAAACCCTGTGAAATCCATATAGTTATTTAAACTATTACCATCACTTGTTCATACATAACTCAATAAGTATTATCAAAATTAAAACATTACCTATTACAATTTTAATTTTATTATGACAAATTAATTCTTAAAAATGCATATGAACAACCAAAACACCAACTGAATATTATTCTTCAAACAATTTCAGTAAATGTTCAAAAACATTTTCGCTTTGGAAAAGGTTGAAAATGAAGTTGAGCGTAATATTATCGGAATTTATTATATCTGTAACCGCAACTTTGAAATAGCATGTAAGATGTATTTGTATGAATATCCTGAAAAAAATAGATCGAAATTTGTTTGAATTTTGAGCACTCGAGAAGCCTAGAAATAACTGGACACGGGAATAAAACTCTAATATTGTTTTATTTTAATGAGTGGTGGTAATAGTTTAAATAACTATGTGGAATTCACAGGGACTAACGACACTTAAGAGTGTACGATAATTCAATAAACAAAGAAATCTAAATAAAGTGTTTAGATTTTGGAACGAATAAACTGAAGACGAATTTTTCGAGACAAAACGTCTGAATCTGGTTCGGGCTGAGGCAGTACAGTATTGGGGATCATGAAGGCTTGCAAAAAACTTAATAAAATTTCCAGAGTCGTATTCAGAAGAATGAAGTTGATGATGATCTTGGAGAGACGAAACGTTACATATAAAAATTGATTATGCCATTCGATAGAGGGCAAAAAGTGGCCATCAGAAAGTTTTCTTCTTTTTCAATACCACCTCAAAGAAGGCTGAAATGAAACAAAAATGGATTTCCAAAATTTCGTTTATTTTTCAAATATTTCGAAAACTAATCATGTTACTCTTGATGTTTTAGAGGCATAATGTTGGTCCCCTGATTACGCAACTTTGCCCCCATTTAAGCTAGTTTGTATCTCTTACCGTTTTCGAGATCTGTGTAGTGGGAAGCGAATTTGTAACAGCCTGTATACACATACACTACCGGAAAAAATTAAAGGAATAAAAAATTTTCATGAATTTTTTACTGATTTTTCCGTTTTGAAGGTTTAAATCTCTAGTTTTAAGATCTTTATAAAAATCATTTTTTTTAACTACGGTCACCGAGCAATCAAAAGAAATACCTCGAAAAAAAAATTTCCAAAATTTTGTTTCATCATTGACAAATTCGAAAAAAGTGCAAAAAATTTTTGTCATGTTTTGTAAATAACCTCTGTTCTGATTCAGTTTGAGTCGATGCAGTCCTAAAAAGAAAAATTTTTGGAATTTTTTTTTCAGGAGGTAATTCATTTGATTGCTTCATAACCGTAACTGAAAAACATTTTTTGTCTAAAGATCCTGAAACTAGAGACTTAAAGCCTCAAAACACTTTTATATTTATCTCAATATGACCATTTTTCACGTAGATACAGAATTTCGAAAATCACTAAAAAATTCATGAAAATTTGTTGTTCCTTTAATTTTTTCCAGTAGTGTATTATCAAGTAATAAGGACATCATGTAATATATTTGTTAAGATAGTTTAGCCTTTCGAGATATCTCATTCATATTTTAAACCTAGGGTAAACTTTTTAGATCTAGGATATCTGGACACTAAATTTGGTTTAAAAACACCCAGCCTAAAAACTAAATGCAACAATATTATACTGCATACTGCTGGTTAATAGCTAAAACTTTTTCCTACTTACAAAATATTGGATTAAATCTGTTAATAATATCCATTAGCTTCAAACTAATGTGGAGAGTTAGAACTTTATTGAAAACCGCTTGAAATAATAAAAAATTTGGTATTTTCCAGTCTAAAGGAGCATGGTTAAACGCTGCTTGAAAAGATATGATTTGTTAAATAAGGCGTAAATTTTTTTCTAGTAAACGACCGCATCTGCAGACCGCAATATAAAAATATCCTCAAATCCATTTTGTGGTTCTGTAAAATTAGAATTAGTGATAAATATTAAAATTTACGTTCACCGACAAAATAGAGTACGCACTGAGCTACGTAATAAGTTACTCATTGAAATAAATTCTAAGTAGAGCCACAATGGTCAGTCATACAGTACGACTAATTGAACAATTTGTCTCTGCCATTTTTTTCGCATAAAAATGCGAATATCGTTCTAACATAAACCAGCCTTTATTCTGGTTGAGGACCAAGTCCGTTGAATCATTTACAAAGTTCAGGAGTCTTCATCTTGCAATTTTGAACTGATATTTGATCGTAGCCATTGTTCAGCTACAGAGTGTCAAAAGAAAACAGTTTTTAATATTTAATTTCTAAATCGGTTGAGATAACTTAGCAAATTCGGTGTGCATATTTAGCATGAGAGTAGGTCCGAAACAATAAGTTCCTAGCTTTAGAAACTTACAAATGGCGGAGGTGTGGGTATCATCGATTATTATTTGCCAAAAAAATAAATTTTGTTTACACTTTTTTATATTCCAAACATATTAACAACAAAATTGATTTATTTGATCAAGGGCATTTTTACACAGTTACTTAAGTTACTTAAACATATCTTAGGGAGGTCATGCAAAACAATAATAATAAGAAGCCATCATCTTATTTAATATTGTGTATTATTAAATTAAGCTTATTTTTAAAAAATATTAAGTTTTAATAGTGGCTTATGCATATTCGAATGCTTAAATGGTCAATATGGTTTACATTTATGGCCATGCAGATGGAAATGGTACTGATAGTCCATTAAAAAGTTGCATTTGGGGTTGCAAAAGTCAGAGCACGCAATTTTATTTTTTGGATGTCAAGAAGGGGTTAGTGTTAAGTTAAATCCATGTTTGTGGGGTCGCAACCCTTGTGCATCGGCCGCCATCTTGTAAACAGGGCTGCGAATGGTTGTTATACTACTACTTACTATATCGGGCAAACTATTCATCGCATAGAAAATTTGTAAATACATTTTTTGTTGCAAATTAAATTTTCTACAAATTTAGTTCCATAACTTTTAGTCGTAGAACCAAAAATAACAAAGTTATTAACGAAAATATATAAAAATTTGGGAACAAATTTTCTTTTGGTCGTTATAACTTTTTTTATGGCATTTTACAAAAAAATTACATCAGAGCATTTTGATAGAGGGGTTTTCAATGAATAATTTCCACTACAAACTTTCTTCAAATTTGATTTATTTATTAGGGTTTTACAGCGATGCGAAACTTACACTATTCTCCAGTACTAGTAAGTATAGATTAATATGAAAGATTAGGCATAGGAGGTGTCCTTCAAAGTTTTCTTCCAGTTGTGCTACTACGTGCGTGCGTGACGTATTTAATTGTGAAAAGTATTTTGAGTTTTGTGGGCACTATTTTGAATTTTGTGGACAAGAGGTGGGTTTCAGTGTCGACCAAGCAGAATCAGATGCAGATACCCTCATCGTTCGCTCCGCTCTTGCTGCATCCCAATCGTTCGACTGACAATCAGTCACTATTGTCGCCGGAGATATCGACATTCTTGTCTTGCTCACGGCATTTGGAAGAACACATTCAAATGTTTTTATGTGGTGGCAATAAAGATGATGATTCTCTCAACAGTCTTAGATATAAACGATTCGCTAAGTCAGTGACAAAGAATACATTTAATTTGTCTTCACTTCCTCCAACACAAGATACAGCCCGCTTGCACAGCCTCCGAGTCTATCATTAGGTCCAGTCGAGGCTCGGAAATTACAACGACCCTCAAGACTGGGTCTGGAAAAAGTATGGATAAATATTGATGCCTGTTCAAAGTTCAAAACCTCCAGCACCCTCTGAGCTTCTAAAGTTGATATTCTGCCGATGCAAAGGATACTGTGGAGCAATGTGTGGATGTCGGAAGGCAGGCCTCAAATTTTCTGCAGTTTGGCTGAATTGTTCTGGGGAGACATGCAGCAACATAATGGAGATATCAAAATTGATCGAGGAGAATGATTTTGAAGATGAACTGCCAACAATGACGCCACTTCATTCTTCATTCTTCCTCAACAATTCAATATCGGAAGCTCAACCAGATCCTGAGTCGCAGCCTGGCCCATCAAAGAGACTGATGACACAATAGATTGGGAAATATATTTCGAATTACACTAATTATTATGTCAGCTAGAATATGTCCGTGGATTCTGCCTACTAGGGATACGACGTAAAGAAAACGCGCCACCAGACTCTACCTCGTAGGGGGTGGGGAAAAGAGTCAATAACTAATTAACAACATTGCAATGTCAATCATTAAAATGTTTCTTATAAAAATAATGGAAATATGAGAGAAAACTATGCCTAATCATTCATATTAATGTATACTAGTACTGGAGAATAGTGTAAGTTTTGCGTCGCTGTAAAACCCTAATAAATAAATCAAATTTGAAAAAAGTTTGCAATGGAAATTATTCCTTGACAACCCCTGTATCAAAATGCTCTGATGTAATTTTTTTGTATAACGACCAAAAGAAAATTTGTTCCCAAATATTTATCTATTTTCGTTAATAACTTTGTTATTTTTGGTTCTACGACTAAAAGTTATGTTACCAAATTTGTAGAGAATTTAATTTGCAACAAAAAATGTACTTATAAATTTTCTATGCGATGAATAGTTTGCCCGATATAGTAAGTAGTAGTATAAAAACCATTCGCAGCCCTTTTTACAAGATGGCGGCCGATGCACAAGGGTTGCGACCCCACAAACATGGATTTAACTTTACACTAACCCCCTATTGACATCTAAAAAATAAAATCGCGTGCTCTGAGTTTTGCACGCTAAGCCCAAAAAAATGTAACATTTCAATGGACAATGTTCAGAAATGTTTTTCAATGTTTTTCAACAAATCTTGACGTGAATCATAAATTAGCTTGGTCCGTTCTGAAGCATCAACAGTTATAACTGTATCACATACAAAGGGTTCAAGCCTTACTACCGCCTCCTCACTTACAATTTTGCCACTGGATTTTGCAAAAAAATCTAACAAAACGTCGACTTTACCGCTGGCATATTGTTTACCGACGAAGCTAATTTTTCTAAAGATGCTATAATGAACTTCCACAATAAACACATTTGGTCTGATGAAAACCCTCATGTAATAATAGAATGTCAATTTCAACATCAGTTTTCTTTGAATGTATGAGTGGGTATTATTCTTGTTGTGCCTTACTTTTTACTAAGAACTTTAACCGGTGCCTCCTACAGACATTTTCTTGAAAACGTTTTACCTGAACTACTTGACGATGTTCTCGATGCGCTAAGAGAATGAATGTTGTTTATGCACGACAGAGCTCCTCCACATTTTAGTTTGACCGCTCGTGAATTTTTAAATGAAAGATTCGGTAATAACGTGATTGAACGGGGCACTCAAGAACCAGGTCAACGTTGGCCACCCATATCACCCGATATGAACCCTATTGATATTTTTGAATGGGGATATCTCAAGGTATTAGTTTGCAAAGTTCACATTGAATCTGAGGAGCTCCTGGAATTTTTGCACGTATTCGGGCAATTTCAAGAAAATATGGAGCATGTATTTCGGCTGAAGGTGGCACTTTCCAACATTTCCAATTTGTTATAATAAATCATAGTAGTAATAGTAATTCCATTGTTAATTAATTATTTTATTATTTTAAGTAATGTAATGAATATCGTAAAAATGCACTTGAACAAATAAATCAATTTTGTTGTTAATCAATTTGGAATACAAAAAAGTGTAGACAAAGAAACAAATAGTAAAGACAATACAATGGAGCATATGATAAGCTATTTTATCTGTAATATTATACAGTGATATATCGTATACAGTGATATACACGGTGATTCATTAACAATGGGAAAGTCGAAAGCTGAAGGTACTACACGTGAAATGGTGACCATTGGTGCAAACATGCCTTATCCGAAAGTTGATAGTTTCGGAAATACTGGGTGTTGAAAGTTAAAATTTTAAATCGTTTTTTTGCGATTATTCTGAAAATATGTAGGTTAGGAACTTGAAAATTTTTAAACATATATTTTCTAGGCGACGAATAAGATACGTGTTGTAATTTCAGCATTGCTCATAGAGGGCGCCACTTACGACCAATTTTACCGAAAATTTAGTTAATAACTTTTACTCTGTATATTTAACATGAAACTTGATTCAAAACCTGAAAGAGCTATCATTTTTCCATTAATTATATACTCTTGTTTCATTTCGGTATCTCGATCCGTTTTCGAGAAAAATCGATTTAACGAACACTATGTTTTGATAGTATGAGAAATTAAAAGCGAAACAAACCAAGTGTTTCTTCGTGTTATTACAACAATTAACAATAAAACAAATAAAATACGCAATTATGATTTACAGTAATTGTTCGAAGAATCCACCGTTGACACTGATACATTTTACACCTTTTCTGAGAGATCTTCGAGTTTGAAACAACATATTGGGATTGCGTCTGACTTCGTTGGCAGCGATTTATATTCTTTGCCACAACTCTTCACACGAGATTCTTTGTAAACTATATCTTTCATTCGAGACCAAATAGAAAAATCAAGAGGATTAAAGTCCGGACTTCTGGATGGCCAAACAAAAATGCTTAGATGGCCAATCCAGCGATTTGGAAAAACTGCATCTAAATATGCACGCACTGGCCAACCACATGTCTCTCCTTAAATAAAGTGGAACTTCTTCGAGCAGTGGAAGCATTTTTACTTGGCCACCCAGAAGTCCGGACTTCAATCCTCTTCATTTTTCTATTTGGAAGAATCTATTGGTTCGTGTGAAGAGTTGTGGCAAAGAATACAAATCGCTGCCAACGAAGTCAAACGCAATCCCAATATGTTGCTTCAAACTCGAAGATCTCTCAGAAAACGTTGTTTAAAGTGTGTAAATGTCAACGGTGGATTCTTCGAACACTGACTTTAAATCATTATTACAAATTTCATTTGTTTTATGGTTAACTGTTGTAATAACACGAAGAAACACTTGGTTTGTTTCGCTTTTAATTTCTCGTATTATCAAAACATAGTGTTTGTTAAATCGATTTTTCTCGAAAACGGATCGAGATACCGAAATGAAACGAGAGTACATAATTAATGGAAAAATGTTAGCTCTTTTAGGTTTTGAATCAAGTTTCATGTTAAATATACAGAGTAAAAAGTTATTAACTAAATTTTCGGTAAAATTGGTCGTAAGTGGCGCCCTCTATGAGCAATGCTGAAATTACAACGCGCATCTTATTTGTCGTCTAAAAAAATATAGTTTCACAAATTTTCAAGTTCCTAATCTACATATTTTCAGAATAATCGCAAAAAAACTAATTAAAATTTTAACTTTCAACACCCTGTATTTCCGAAACTATCAACTTTCGGATAAGGCATGGTTGCGCCAATAGTCACCATTTCACGTGTAGTATCTTAAGCTTTCGATTTTCCCATTGTTAATGAATCACCCTGTATATGTATACAGAATTTGGTTAAATTGTCACAAGTGGTTTAGAAATTAAAAATTAAAAACTGATTTTTTTTTTAATTTTTGACAAGCTGTTGCTGCAGAATAGTTGTCCTAAGACCCCACATTTATAATACAAGAAAATCCTTATTTTTGGCCACAGAATACGTCCTTGGATTTTTGGGCTCTACTTAAGAATCACCCTGTATATATGACGTTCAATCTCTAGTGGAACGACTAAAATAAATTCGTAACCAAACTTGTGTTATCTTTATCGTCTCAAATTTAAAAGAAAATACATACAATTTTGAGTGCCTAGGTATTGAAAAGCTCGGTTCAGAAAAAATATGAGCCACTGATGGTAATATATTTATCTTTAAGGAAAAATGGGATCGAAATAGTTTGTGTACACATTAAATGAATAGCAAAACAATATTAACGTCTCCCTTTCGATTTGCTATCACCCGTCATTTTTAGAGACTACAAAACTTGCAAAATTCTTATTGATATCAAATCAAATTGGTTATTGAAGATTTTAGTAGTTCTCATAACATTGAAACTAAATAAATGCTTTTAATAGATGTAAATTACTATTTCAAAAGATTTATCTAAGAAATCTCATTTTCGTTACCTTCAAATTGCAATTAATTAAATTATTATTCACTTTCTATTCTATCATTATTGTATTAAGCGTTAGCTAATATTGAGTATTTTGGCGAAACATTGATCCCATTATACGTCAATAACACTTTAACAAACAACTGCCTCGTACCATTGCATTGAGCTGATTAAGCTCTGACCCTGAACTTGAACAAAGTTCTCGACCACGCACTTGCATCCATTTATCTCATAAAATTTCTTCTCCAAGTCGAGACATCTAATGTAACACTTCTTATTCATGAGGTGAGCAAACGATATTGATATTCCTCATATCTCTCGTCTGGTCTATCTCAGTCTAATGTTTAAATACACCAAATATGTCTTTTCCTAGAACAGACGTGCCGTTTTGCTATCATGGTCGTAGTTCCATGATGAATTGCTAGTGTCTAATTTCCTGTTATTGTTTTTGAGAGTTTTCAATAAATCCGATATATATTTGCAATTTCAGCTTTTGTAAATTACCATTTACTAAAATTTGTTATTTCCTATTGTTAAATGCTCTTCTCTAAACAAGGTACGAATAACGTCACGAAAAAGTAAGTAAATATTATTGTCAGGTAATATGTTGTTTAGATAATGATTAGCTTCAGAGGGAAGTTGCTAAATAATTGCAAAGATATGAATAATAGAGCAAGGTTTTCCTGAAGTTAGTTTTCGTGTAAAAATAATCAAGTTTCATTTCATCATTGTTGTATGGATTTATGAGTTTTCTTCTTTAAGATGTGGAAAAGTAAATATTGTCTGTTAGTAGTTTCTTTTATTGTCATCGTAAATATCGATCACAAAACTCAAAGATAATAAACTACATATTCCTTACGTAAATTTTCAATTAATACATAAACATAAAGACGAAAAATGTTGTTTGACAGTCCTTACGCCCACTGGTTGCATCTCGGGATTGTCCTTGTCATCGTTCAGTAGAACTTCATATACACACCTAAATTTTAAATAGGTAATGGCCGAGGACATCTTAAGGACCTCAACAGAATTCGATTTAGTACGAATGCAAGGAACAGGTTATGCGGAGATGAAGACGAGGAACCCATACAAATGCTCCATCACTGTACCTGGTGCCAGCATTTCTGCCATCTCAAGACATCAGAGAGACCCCAGAGCTAGTGCTAGCCTTCCCAGGTAGCAAGGTCCTGTTTTAAACTCTGCTACTAGCGGCATGCACAATGGGTCATCAGACCTGCGATCCTGCGAATTACTTTACAACAAACATGGATAATGCGCTTCACTGAATATTATCACATAACTATGACTTTACTGTCCGGTTCCTGAGAGTATAGCAACAGGAAATATTGTACATGCCTTTCAGCTGTAACGGTTCATAAAAAATTTGGTGCAAACGGCACAATGAGTGAAGAGGATCAACCATGTGTACGGAAATACCGCGTTATTTTGGAAGATCATTTACTTACCTAGAACTGGGCCTGGCAAGCATCATGTTCGACCAGCGAGGCGAAGAAGAGTTCTGTTCTAATAAAATAGTTATGACTTGTAAACAAATCACTTGTAAATAGAGAGTTTATTGTACCGGCTAAATAATTTCAATGTTAACTAGGATTCTTTAATCCACGTGTAGCATATCAATCGTAACGTTAAAATATATGAGAACATTCGCTTTAATGGTTTTGAATAAATCAGTTGTTCCTTCCTAGGTTACAAAGAGATTTTTCAGGACACGTACTGATTTGTAATCGAAGTAAAAAAAAGTATGTATTTATCAGAATTTTACGATACACCTATTGTGGGTCGTGATTTAATGCGGATGGGAAACATTCGGATCACTAAGATATTTGAATATTTATTTGGTGACCTTCGGTTGCTACTTTTTTCCTTTTTTGGATCTGAATTAATCAAGAACAAAATATTATTATAACCTTTTGTCGACGTTTCGTAATTTCTATTACGACATTCCGAGCACTACCGTTAAACCATTTTTCTGTTTACTAGATATTGCTGGTATAATTCAATGTTTGTGGCACTAGTTAAAACTTATTTCGCTTTGGTATAAAGTTCATGAATTTTAAATTTCTTTAGAGGAACTACAAGATCAGTAAAGTTATGTAAGATAAAAACATTCAATAGTTAAACCTAAAAAATATCAATTGAACACCCCTATAATCCAATAAAAATTAAGTTTATTTGCAAAATAAACATCTTAGTAAACTTATTTAAGTTGCATACCTATGTTACGGTTTTATAAGTAAAAAAAAATGCAGTTGTAGAATAGAGAATATTAACCTTCCAGATTTTTCTATCGAAAAACGAAGTTAGAGTATAAATTCTCAACTTGCTATAGTCGACTAGAGATGATTTATTTTTTGACATTACATGCAAATCGAGTTGCTATGACAATTGCAAATACACTAAAATATTTTTTTTAAACATATTATGTTTATAAAATACAAAATAAACGTTTTGATAGAATAGAATAGAACAGAATAGGGTTTATTTACTAAAAACTACACAAAAACATAGTCATCAGTAAAAAGGCAAGTTTTCAAATAAACCATAAAACTTCATATAAGTGCACATGCACTGTTCATGAAGAAACCAGAAAAGATATAATAAAAAATATAAGAAAAAATAAAAAAATACAATTTAATATTGCACTTAAATTATCTTTAGAAACATAATAGTTATGACTACAATAAAAGTACATAAAATATACACATTATACAAAAATTTTTCCATTATGCATATGTAAAAAAAAGATTGGTCTAAAAAAAAAGTGGTTATTACGCAATATATGAAACTCCGATGACAGAAACTAAAACAATGTATTTTCATTTGTTTAATATCTAATATATATTTTAGGCATTTAAACCGGTATATTAATTTCCAATTTTTTTTTATTATATAATTTATTTGTGTATTCATAATTCCCAAATATTTTATCTTTCTTTCAGGTAATATGCGGAATTCATCATTTACTACCAATAGATCAAAAGTTGGAGCAGATGTGTCATATAAATAAAACGGTATGTAATAAGTTTTCTTTAAATTTAGAGTTAAGTATTTGCTGTCGAAGTAATTTTTAACTTTTTCTAGGTCTTTCTCTACTAAGACTTTCAGATCGTCCCAGCTTGATGATTTATTGAAAAGGACAGTATCGTCAGCGTAGCTTAAGATTGTGCTTTAGGTTTATATATTAAATTATTAGATATATTAACTTAATCAAATCAAATTATAATTAACTTTATTTAAATTATGAATGTGTTGTCTTTATTGATGTTATTTTTAAATAATTTAACATTAATCAATCGTTAGAGTATGACCTAGCGACTTGGTCAAGCAACGTTGATAGCGGTTAGTACTTAGATGGGTGACCATCCAAGGAAGGCTCGCGATGCTCGCCCATCTTCTAGTGGTTTGTATTTCGGTATTTACGGAAGCTATACAAATTTAGGCGAGGTTTGTATACCATCCCTCGGACAGGATGTGAAGCCGTTGGTCCCTTGTCTAAGCAATGTTAGTCAAGAAAAAGATCCCTACCCTTCGAAAAGTGAGGGTTTGGCAAAATTTCCAGGTTGGGGGTTGCTCATCTCCTGGCGTCGATGTAGAATAAAAAAAACAATCAATCTTCTTGAAAGGCATTTTTGCAATTATTTTGTCTTCCAATTATAACACCACACGTCTTGAGAATGTTCTGCTGAAGCTGCTTTATTTTTTTTATTTAATGTACACAATAATTGATCTGATGCTTCTCGTATGTTCTGAAATACGCTTTTTTAAATATCTATCTAGCCAATATAAACTTGGTTACATTTTGAAAATAAATAATATCTCTTAGAGTTATCTGTTTTAATTTTGGTAGTATATTTATAATAATATCGTTGTTAACAGTTACAGGAAATGCGTTATTTTATTATGTATAGTGCTAGATATTTTCTAGATCCTTAATACAGGGTGATTCACAAATGGTGACCAAAAATGCAACGCCACTGCTTTACGGTTTGGTTTCGTGATTCAATTTTCTACAAATTACTACTCTCCTTTATGTTTTTCGAAAAAGACCTGATTTTTAAGTAAAACGTAAAAAACCCACTGAAAACACTTTTACTTAAATGACATGACAAGCACTAATCATTAGGTTATTTATTCGAATAAAGAAATTAATAATATTAGTCCTCATTTTAAAAATTTTATTTGAGTAAATGCTCAAAAATACCTCCATTTCCACGAACACAGGCCCGACATTTTTAGTAACTAAAATGTAATTTGTTCGAAATTTATTGTTGCTTGAATCTGATGAAAAGCATTATTCTAACTGTTTAACTAACTAACAAACTGTTTAATTAACTAACTCTTTCTTCTAACTGCTCAAAATGTCAAAGTTGCTATCGCAGCCCACTATGTAAATTTAAGAAGCATTATATTCGATGATCGAAGTATGTTCCAGTTCATTTTTTAAGTTTTACTCGAAAATCAGGTTTTTTTCGAAAAACATAAAAGAGTGGTAATTTGTTACCGTAAAGCAGTGGCGTACTATTTTATTTAGAAAAATATGCCCCCGATACCCTGTATCTCCGCTACTGGAGCATGTAAATTTTAGGAAAAGCCCTCAGATTTTGGACAATGTTTACATAAATACATGTGCCCAATTTCAAATTATTTCACTTACTAGTTTTAAGTCATTTAAAAAAATTAAAATATTTTTTGAAATTTAACACCCTGTATCTTTTTGATGATTTAAGGGGTAAGAGAAAAAGAATGTTGAGGTTAATAATTGAAAAACCTTTCTAAAAAGTTGCCTTATAATAACCATCAATAATTAAAATACTTTCGGTAGTTCTAGGTTAAGGTTAAGAAATCATATTTTCTTATTTTGTTATTTTTTTCAATTGTGAATTGCAATTTTTGATCAAAATCGTTAAAAGCATTCAAAACATTTTCTGTGTTATCTTCAGAAACATAAGTATGTCATCAACATATTAAAAAATTGTAACAATTGGGAACTTTTTTATGCAGTTACTTTGTAATTCTGATATAACGATGCAAATAGAAAAAAGACGATTTCCCATTCGGGGACCATATTTTTTACTGTAACTGTTATCAAAAATGACTTGAAATATTTCCAGTAAATCCTCCATATTCAGTCTACATTTATCCTTTGTCAGTGACTCATGAATCTTTAACTAGTACCAAAACTGAATCCATAGGAACATTTTTAAATAAACAAACAACTTCCAAATAAACCAATATATAATATTTAGGTATCTTTATATTTTGTAACTGTTCAATAAGTTCAAATGAATCCTTATCATAAGAATCGTTTTCTCAGAACAAGTCTTAAGGAAGTACCATTCACACAACTGTTTAATGATTGCATTACTTTTATTCTGGATTTTGTTATATTTTTTTAATGTTACAAGCAAAAATAAATGATAATGTGCGTTCATTAGAATAATTTTAATAATACACACGCTAACATGTACACAAAGTCGTTCACTGAACTTTTTTAAACTCCTCTTGTTTCTTTTTTCCACGAACACATGTTGGAATCCTAAGACTTAATGAACCGAGCTTAAGAATGAGACATTAATCTGCCCTGAATGAAATGTCAACGGCTTGTTTCGTAAACTCCACACGTATATTTAGTCTTGAAAACCTTTTTGGCAGTTGCATTTATAGCACTTGTTGCAGATGCGTCCCGGCGTGGTGGCTTAAATTAGGACCATTTGGCACACTCAAAGCGATGATAAATTTTAATTTTACGATACCTACCGTAGTTAAAACTCGTGATAGTTCAATTTTATGCCATCTACTACGTATAATACGACGAAGTATTTTACAAACATATCAATAAAACTCATTTAAGTCTATTTTTATTACCGAAATCTAGACATTTTGAGGAAATTGCATAGTACGAAACATGCTTTTAAATTTTTGCATGGACTTTTAAGGTTTAATTTTGCATTACACTAAAAATAATTAAACTATCTTCAACGTTTATTATCTCTACACAGGAATTCGATGACCTCAGGCCACCAACGAAACTAAAAGTATTTTCGCCAAATACTTGCGTTTTTGACAATAAAATTGTTTAACGTCCAACAATGCCACATGCATCGTGATTGATTGAGACGTTTGACGATTACCATATATGAATAATCCATACGGCGCTTTACTTAAGTCTGTTTTTAACATGTAGCGGATGCCGCAAATTTCGATTTAATAGGAATACAGAGCTTAACAAGAAGTGTCTGCGTTCACTGAAAAAAATATGCAGTGTCCCAAGAGGCCCAGAACAGCAAAATTAATAATGAGTTTTGTTATTTTTTAACGTGTAAACAATGTTTACATTTACCCCCCCCCCCCCTACCTTCACAGTTCTCCCCATTTTTTTTATTGCACAGTATGGCTTGTGATACGTCATTAGAAAGATAATTTCATTTTCTTTATAGTAATATGGGTACACATGCCGCAAGTGACCCATTTTTAAGCATTACGTCAAGAGCGCCACCGGACGGACCAACCTTCCAGGAAGGGTCTACGGCGGGCTGGCGCCTGCGACCAGATCCGTATTCATATACCTACGACCGACTCCACACACAGGGACTCTCCAGCAAACAGTCCAACCGACAACATGCCTTTTTCTATACAACTTAGTTTTCAATAAAATATTTTATTATTACCGTTGAGAGAGCGTTTTATTTTTGCTGTACAGCGAAAGCAACCCTCAGTAATGTAAAGTTGTCTGGGAAATTTTAGAAAACAAAGGAGTTACAGCTATTTTTTAACTGAACCAACATTAAAACCCAATTCAAAGTGTTATTTAACTAAATAAAGTTTGTTGGGTAATAATCATGGAAATCATATTCGTCATTTTATAATAAAGTATCTTTGTCAAAAAAATATTCGATTAGTCAAATTTGTTCATTGAATGTAAAGATAAAATAATGGTTTTTGAAGATGAGAGGATATGGCGATCTCAAAACGTCATTCGATCAAGTAGTTCATTTATTTCAGTATACGTTTCCAAACAGAACGCCAGTATCAAAGTCAACTGTGTGCAGAACAATGCAAAGGTTTGAAGAAACTGGAACCGTGAAAGACAAGCCGATCAGGACGTCCAAAAACTGCAATTAATGACAATAACGCTGTTGAAGCATTGCAAAGTTTTGTGGAAGATTATCATACTTCTGTGCGTAAAGCTGCTAGAGAACATGATACCAATAGTAGGTCATCTATTTGTCGAATATTAAAAACAAACTCTTATAAACCTTACGAAATACATTTACAGCGAGAGTTAAGTGAAGATGATTATGATCGAAGGCTGGATTTCTGTGAAACAATAATGACAAAAGTTGACCAAGACCCTAACTTTATATTTAATATTTGATTTCCGACGAATGTACTTTTACTGTTAATGGTTTAGTCAATCGTCACAATTTGATGTACTGGAGTGTCAGAATCCCCATTGGATGAGAGAAGAACACACCCAGAGACCTCAAAAAATAAATACGTGGACTGGTATTATTGGTACTACCATTATTGGTCCGTTTGTAATTGATGGGAACATAAATGGCCAAAATTACGAACAAATATTACGCAATCAACTTGTACCTGCTATACAAAACTAATACATTAATTTTGACAGAATATGGTTCCAGCAGGACGGTACAACACCTCATTTTGCTATTGGAGTTCGGCAATTCCTGGATCAAATGTCTCCGGATAGATGGGTTCTGAGAAGGAAGGGGTGCTATCGAATGGCCAGCACGCTCTCCTGATATAACACCTCTATATTGTGCTTCTTCTGGGGGCATTTAAAAACTTATTTTTATAAAACAAAGTCATTAAATATAGACGACTTGAGGAACAGAATATTTGAGGAATAGCAACAAATTACTAGAGGAACTTTAACAAACGTGATGACGTCGTTTTACTATACAGCGCTATCCAAGAAGTTTGCACCATATGGGAAAAAACTTTATGTATAAATTTAATAAATTCCTTCGATTGTCAGTTGTCTCTGCATGTCGTCAAATCAAAATAGCGCCCATCGAACTTCATAAAACGTTTGTTATATGCGAGAGGCAGACGAAAACTGTAAAACGGCCTAAGACTAAAGTACCCTAGGGGAAAATGTCTACACGTCAAAAACTGACAAAAGTATATCTGAACTACCTAAAATTCACTATTACTCTTCGTATAAGATGGTTAGATTTACTTGTTACAAAGATTGTGTGCCCAATGTGCAAACAAGACAGAAAAAATAAATTACAACTTAATTTACACATTGCGTTTTAAATCGTTAATTTACTAAAAATCATGTTATTTGAAATATGTATACATAAGGTACCATATTAGAAGACTTTTTTTTCAATTACTATGTGTTAATTATTATTGTTCTTTTTTAATAAAACTGTTTGCAAAAATATATTGTGTTATTTGTTTATCAAAATAGACTCCATAATTATTCAACAAAACTATTAATATTTGAAAATTATCTATTTTTGTATTACAATATTTTTTCAAAATGGGTCCCATATTAGGCTACTTTCCCATATTATTCGAGATAGTATTTCTTTTTCCTCAAGTTTCCAGTCAAATTTGAAAACCTGCACTACTAATTCACAGTAATTGAACTGTAATAGTGAGTAATGCTCTTAAAATGTTCAATTAGAAGCTTCTAACTATTATTTCTATCAAGAAATCTCTGTGGAAAACTTTGTTCTGAAACAATACTACTCTGTTGGAAAATTTGCTCTTTTTAAAATAGTGTAACGACATGTGCTGAATCACAATTAAAAATGTCTATTTAGATGGTAGATTAGAATTTTGCGGAACAATCATAATTTCCCATCACAGTAAGTAATAATTAATTGTTTGTGACTAACAGTTCTGTTACACATATTTTATTTTCTTGATAAATTAATTAAAAAGTAATTAGCATTTTTGAGGCATGATCTGATTACTTGATGGGTTTAAGCAGTTATCAATGAATTGGGGCAAAGCCGTTGCACAATAAAAATTTCTCATTCATTCCTAGTAGATGGATTGATAGAATTGAAACAATAGAGTGACAAGCAGGGTATCAGAATTACCTGCCCACATTTATTTGGTTCATTTTGTATAGTTAAAACTAAATTTGTGGTTTTGAGAGATGAACATTTCGCGAACTGGAAATATTGTTAGACAATAATCTTTATTTATTAAAGCTATTTCAGGTTATTATTCTGTACTAGGAAAAGTATTAGTTTTACACTTGCCAAAAGTAACAATTTTTAGATTGCAAAATATTGTTACACTTAAAGACAGACTTCTTGCAAGTGGTATTTAATATTGTTACACATAATCAAAGACTTGAAATAATATAAATATAAACAGCCTGTACACAAGACACTTTATTTTACTGATTTCTAGTTTCTATTCGGAATTTCGATATTTCCTTCTTTAATATTATAATCTATGCGTATCATGTTTCTCGAAATTAATTCATTTTTAACGAACTTAGTAATAATTGAATCTGTACTAGTAATTTTAATTACTGTTATACTCAATACGTCAATTGCTTCAAGGTTAATCCATACCATTACAAATAATCGTTTGAAAAAGTTCCTCTATATAGCGTGGTCTCATATCCTCCATAAATTTTAAAATTTTGTCGGTCTCTTTAGCTTCTTCTACGAAAATTCATCAATTTATATTAATTATTAAGTATAAATGGTTTCTATGTCATAATAATAAATAGTTTAAGTGGTTTTATTTATTATGAAACAATATGTGAGATGTAACAACTTATAAACAAATTAAAACATCTTTTTATTTAAGTATTTTAAGAATATTTTCTTCTAGAGTTGATAGTTTTCTATTCTGTCCACTCGTTTAACCATATGAATTTTATCCAGTAGTATATACACCATTCCTTATAAAAAGACTGCGTGTTATTTGGCACTTGGTGTTGGCACAAACCCACATAAAAAGATTCCAATCTGAAGATCTACGTAGCCATTGCAATGCTCCGTTGTCTTCTGCAAAAGTTTGATCAAAACAGGGTTATCTAAAATAGAAATAGACAATAAGCAACATAACTGGCACTAATAATACTATTACTATTTTTAAAGCAATATACATGGTGTAACTTTGAGTGGGGTCATATTTATACGGAAGCTACCTTTGACGTTTACAAACACGTAGGTATCAATAGTTTATTTATTCAAATGGCGTGGTGAAAACTTCGCTTTGTTTTTAACCTTTTTTTAGTAATTTTTATACCACGCCCCTGAACAAACCAGTGTGACTTCAAACAAAGGCACAAAAAATTTCCACTTATAAATGTTTGTAGACTAAATAATTTTAAAAAATATTTCATATCTATCAGATTAAATTTTTTATAAATTTTTTACGGTATTTATTTTTTGTAAAACAGCAAAAATAAATATTTTATTTACAATTAGTAACGTACCTACGTACATATATTAGTTAATACTTAATAAATCATGTGAAAATTTTTAATTTTTCAAAACTTTTTTTTATGTTCGTCGCTTCCTTCACACTGACATTAGAAAGATATGGTGAGTTTAAAATAACACGTCCTTCTCATATGAGAAGAAGAAGTTTCAGATTCATATGACATTTGAACAGAGGGTGGCAGAAAAACAAACAGATAAAAACATTTAGTCATTCAGACAAGAAAATAGACAAAATTACCGACGGAAAGGCAGGTAGAAAGGCAGGATGTCAGGTAAATGGACAAAGAGAAAATACAGGCGGACGATAAATACAGACCAACAAGCAAACAAACAGGTGTGAGGGCATAAACAGACAAAAGTAGGCAGGTGAGCATTCGTAAAAATTTTTTCCAACTCTTTTCACCTCCTATTTTTACTTTAACCTTCAAACGACCTTAAACGTGAAGTGATAGAGGTCAACCGATATCGGATTCAAACTTACCGACACAATAAACCTACGTATGAATTTTTTCAGATTCTTTCAGCCACCTTTTCTGAGTTTGACCTTCAGATGACCTTGAACCTGACGTGATAAAGCTTAACCGACTTCGGCATCGGAACCAGCAACCGCGAAAACCCCTGGATACCTAGGTAGAGTTCGATGTTTTTTTCAAACTAAATGTTGACCTGTGTTATAATGCGCGTTTTTCAAATAGAAACATTGTTTTAAAATAATGCATTATTAGATACCTTTTACAGCTTGTTACAACTGCAATGTGTTATGTACCGTTGTCATTTCAAAAACTTAGGACACGCATCATGCGTGTAATAAAATTTAATCTAAAAAAATGTTTTGTTTTGAATCCTTGATTGCTACCCGGGAAATAAAATGATATTTAATTAACCATAATTATTTATTTTTGAACTTTAAACTTGTCGGTATGTGCAGTAGCTGACATGCATTCAAACAATGCTGTTCCACTGCATTGGTTCAGATATATAACATCGGAAACGCGGAAGTATTACGTTTTGGATCGCCATTGAATTACAACTAGTGTGACTGCTATTTACTTCCCATATGGTTTAGGTTGTTACTAAAAGGTTAATAAAACTATACCAAAATTTAATAACGCTGTTCTTGGAAACTATTGATGTGTAATAATACCTTTATATAGCCATGATCAATATAAAAATAATCTTGGAATAAGCCTTCTCATTTCGTATAAAACTGGCTATAATTACAAAGTTTTGTGACAAATCCGAAACTTTCATTTTTATTCCAGGACTTCTTAGAACAATGTGGTACCTAAGCCTAACAGTCAATTCAAAGGTAAACGTTAATGTAGCATAAAATTGAACGCTTTTAAGGGCGCCATATTCTTTAAATAGTGTTTTCCACAAAGACAAATAATTTCAAACATTTAATAACTGAATAATCTAAAGCTTAGGTTCTAATCTAAATAATAGTAATGTTATGTCATGCCATCTGGGAATTTTCAAAGACGCCGCAGTAAAACGAATAAACAGGTGCAAAGAACGATCAAACCATCAAGGTTTTAGGTACTGAAATCTACGAAAATACTAACTGTTTTATATATAACTCCACATGCAAGTATTCTTATAACATTTACTTGCTTAGTACTTATATAAAAGCTTAGTAGTTATATAAAATGGTTTACTTTTATTTATAAGTACGTGAAAATAATTCTTAAAATGTGGGGTTAGGATAACAGCAAACGCATGTTTTACAAACGCTTTGTTTTTAGCTATTATTTTATTTGAGTAAATTTAAACAAAACACCAAGGATTTTGTTTTTGTGCTTACTTTTGTTCTACATGTTTTACTTTTCAAGATTTCAGTACCTAAAAACGCCAGAAATTTGACTATTTCTCGGCCAGGGATATGGCCACCTTAACGTAGGTATATAAAATACAAGGTGTAAGGTTTAAGAATACTTTTTTCGAACAAATAAAGTCTGAAATGAGACTTTGTGCATAATATGTGAATAAAAACATATATGTTATTATTAGCTCTCGCATTCTTTTACTCTATTCAATTTTTTTTTAACTTCAAGTAGTGTTCTTTAATATCTGAAGGTATAATAGAGTCCTTTTTAATTCAGTTTAAAATTATTTTATTTTGTTTCTTACTAGTATTCGGCTATTATGCCAACATCAAGGAAGGAACTACAATACACAAAAAAAACAAACTTCGACATATAAACGAACAAAAGTAAAACAAAAATTTTTTCAAATTATCGTAAAAAATAAAGTTAAAACAACTGCATTCATACAATAAAAAATATTAATATAATCAGTGTTCCAAAATTCACGCAAGAAGTAATTTTAATAGAAAACATAGGTTTTAAAATAAAAATTGTAAATTTTTTATTGATTCATAAAGTAATACAGTATAGGGTTATGTATGGAATAGCACATCGGGTAAATGGCCTCCACCGCTTTGTTGAAATTTTCCATGACATTTTTGCATAAATACTGCTGAATTTCGTTAATACAGCGGTCAATTTCCTCCTTCAGGACGTGTGTAGTCGGGGGTTTGTTGGCATAAACCTTAAAATTTAAAAAAATCGAAGGAAAAAGTCCAACGGCATTAAATCGCATGATCTGGGCGGTCAATTCGGATCACCAAAACGGCAAATTACACGACCAGGAAATGAGTCATGCAGCAATTGAACCGTTTCACGGGCTGTATGGCATGTTGCACCGTCGCACATGTCGCCTACATCCATATCTTGGAATTTAGGCACAAAAAACTGGATTATCATGTTGCGATAGCGAGCACCATTAAATATCATTGTCTAACCAGCCGCATTTTTTAAGAAGATTGGTCCGATGATGCCTCCAGCCCAAAATCCACACCAGACACGTTGTTGATGTATTTGTTTCTCAACAACCACTTGTGGATTTTTTGAACCCCAGATGCGACAATTTTCGATTAGCGAAGCCACAAAGATGAAAATGAGCCCCATCACTGATTTTGTTGGGAAAATCAGCATCCACTTGTTCCATAATCCATCCAACGAACGTTCGCTCTGCGTCGTCAGTAGGCTTCAGTTCTCGAGACAACTGAACTTTGTAAGCGTGCATGAACATGCAAATCTTTCGTGAGAATACGCTGAAGAAAGAGCTTCTCGAAACGCCCAATTCTTGACCACGGTGCCGATTTGATATTCCTGAACTCTCAGCAACACTCTCACGAACTTCTTCGATGTGTTGTGTTGAACGACAGCCAGAGTGTTTAAGATCACTAATTAATCCAGTCTCCCTGAATTTTTCAATTCACTCTTGATGAAGTTAAATCACTACTCCGACCATATTTTGTACGAAAATTACGAACTATAACTGACAAATCTATGTCTTCTGTGTGGGGTTAGACATCTGCTACATCCTAGATATAATGTGTGTGACAGTTTGTTTGTCGTTCTTGTAACGCAAATTTCATTTTGAAAGAAAATAATCATGATCTCTTGACTTTTTACACAGTTTTTACCAACCTAGTAGAAATGTAAAGATGATACATGTATTTAGAACTGTTACATTAAAAACGAGAACTTCAAGGGCAGATGATATAATGGGAAAAATTTATTACATTGATACAAGAAAAAGGTTCTTCCATTTTTAACACTTTGTACTGTTACACCCCGTATATCTTGGGATTAAAACCAATCCAAAACAATTTACTAGATACCTAAAGATTATTTAATAGCATAAAAAACTTCTAAAGGAGAAAGAAATTTGTAAATAGTAAAATTCATTGAAAAAACTAAAAATATTTTATTAAAAAGATTTATGAACATATGAATGTGAAAAATGGCAGAAGAAGACTACTGAAAGTGGTAAAATATGGATGAAACATATTTTAATCTACACCAACACATCGCCAAAAAATTTGGGAATAGATGCTTAATGAAAAATTGAGTCAATATCGTAAAAATAATTTTTGTAAAATTCTTATAGCTTCCGAGAAAAGAATTATTGAAGTTTAGTATTTTCAACCTCTACATCGCTAGGTGACTGTAGTTTCTAGCGTCAGTGGCCCACATGACCCCAGTCGATTCCAATTATTGAAATCCGATAGTTTTCTCGTTATTGGGAGAGTGTTTACGTTAATTTTTCAAGTGTCAAAAATGGCTTACTTGTATAGCAACACGGAGTTGATGGATATCGTTTTAATTTATGATGAAGCAAGACAACACTTCTGTTATGGTGAGGCATTTGTGTTATGGCAAAGCAAGATAACATTTGTATTAGTTCGTACAAACTGGGTAATTCGGACCCAAATGTGTTTACACGTCAGTGGACAAAATTTTGAACAGTTGTTGTAACATCAGGTATGTCAAATTATTCTATTACCTTCCCCCTTATTCTTGGGGAAGAAATTCTTTCAATTTTTGGTCCGTTCATTTTTTATTGCACATTGTCGCCGTGCCGGTCGCCTACTGCAGGCTCTGCCTTAGGCAAGGTCAGGTTTTACAGGGAACCAGTGCCGTACAGAAGTGTATTTTCAAATCATTTTCGAATTGCCTTTTGTTTTTTTTTTACAAAATTGTATTTGTAAAAGTCTCCTGTACATTCAAAAATTTTTTTGAATAAGTCCTTGATCACCCTGTGTACTACTGCATCAAAGATATCTTTTTGTAAATAGAATTTAATTAATTATAGAAATTATTAAAATACAATGTAGCTCATTATGAATCAGAATACCTCTCTAAATATTTTTTGGTGCCGCCTAATTTGAATGAAAGTATAGGTACTGGTTGAGCTAATCATAACGATGATTTAATTGAAAATTCATGGCCTGTTATGATTTCTTGGAAAGCGATTTTTCAGAAATTCACACTGGAAAATGTTTTATTAGAATCTGGCCTCAGTTCCTCGTCAGCTTAAAATGGAGAGTATTTTTTTATACAGAATTACAGTTTTATATTTATCAATACTCTATTTGATTTAAAAATTATTGGAAGCATTGGGAATTTATTAATCAGTAATGGCTAGTTTTTCATCATCTTCAGGCATTTCCAATGCTTCCTAGATGTTTAAACTGAAATGGAAATTTAATAAATTTAAATCTTTCAACCTGTATAAAAAATTATAAATTGGGAAAACTATTAAATTATACTATGATGATATTAATTAAGTTTCACAGCAAAACTTGTAAATCAATAATTTTCCGAAAAATCGCTTCGAAAAAAATGGATTTCAACTGAATTACCGCAATAGCACAACGAATTTAATATTGTTCCGAAAAAAAATTATTCGAATCGTATGTCAGAAATACATTTAAGAGAAGGTTTTTCGCACCACTTTTTCGGGAAAATTTGAAAATAGTTTAATAGTTTTTTTCAACGAGTATATAATTAAGTCTGCCACAATAAATAATTGATTGTGTGTCATGCAGTCAACAATGAAAGAGCCACAATATTTTGAAATAAACTATAACCGAGCAGCTCCACAAAAGAAGCACCGAATTGTCTCTTATATGGACTCCAAACATTTCAGCAGCTCAATTGTTTTACGTGATTCATAACGATTACCTTGCAAATTAGTTACAATAAGGTGATCATTACTGCAGATCGTTATCTGCCGATTAATTCTCTATCCACAATACCGATTAAACGACATTGATGAGTGTGTGCAGGAAGGTGAATAAAGAGTATTTCCTATTTTTATTTGTTTTTGCAGAAACACCGCTTTATTTATATTCGGTATGCAAAGTCTCCAAGCTCTGCGGTTTATAAGTTCGACTTATCGATAAGTAAATCTCATCGTTGTCACCTGTTAGATTTTCTGTTGAATCATCGGGACATAATACCTCGGACGATTTTTGGGTAGGTCTTTTGGATTACTATGTGTTTTATTTGTTATATTTTGCTGTATTAGCCACAAAGCCATTTGAATAAGAAGTCGCTTTTGTCATCGGGATGCGACACGTGGAACTGTTTCACCAAAAACAAAGGCTAAGGGTATTTGTCATATCGAGAATGAGAGGAATCCTGTACTGCCTTTTTTGAATTTATTAAAATTCAAAGCACACCGAGATGCACGAGACCCCACCTAAACGAATCAGCAAAATTATTTTAATATATGTAATTTCAGGGTCAATAGAACCATAAATATTATTGTTGCTGCATTCGACATTCACAGTTACATACTTTGTAATATACTTATAATGTTTCGTATTTGGAGATTATCTTTAGCCAGAAAATGTCACAGAAAGGGAACTGTGAGCTAAGCTTAAATAAAATTACTAGGTTTGGACAGCGTAAATCAAGACACCCGTAATTGGCGTCGTAAGATGTATCAGTGCAGTATCAGCGTTGCTATTTTATTTATTTAAATCAGTTGTTAAAAAACAAACCATAGAAAATAATGTAGCAAAATATATTGCTTTTGTATGGTTTAGCGACGGTGACGTGTTATTTTAAAGTGACTATATTTTTTTACTGACCAAAGCGCCAAATATTAAAAAATACATATTGTTTCCAAAAAAATATATTATTTTACGTGATTTATTAAATATTAAAATATTTTTACTCAGATATGTTACTAATCTGCAGTTTAGTTGAACTATGCAACTGTCACAACATAGTGTAGATTGAGACGCATTTAGAAAAATTAAAACAGGTAATATTAAAAACGAAATAATGTATCTTTTTCTTCTTTTTGCTCTTATTCAATCATTTCAGCAGTCAATCGGTGCTACACATATTAAGTTAATCCAAAATAAACAAAACCACAAAATTAAACATTGGACAGTTTAAATTTAAGAAGAATGCAATCCTGTTCCGAACGCTTACAAAGGACAACGGAGGTAAGCCTCCGCTGTTCAGTTAACGTCGTATTGCCGTCTCTAAAAAGCCACTACTGCTAGTTGACTTCACACCTGGTATGATATGATATTGTATACAGGGTGGTCCAAATTTTAATAGACAAACTTCGGGAAAGTACTAAACAGCAAAATTAACATCACTTTGCTTTATGAACATAGGCGCAAAAAGCCACCGTTTGTGAGATACAGGGTGTTGAAATTAACAAAAATAAAACAATTTTTTTATATATCTGGAAAACCACTTCATCCAATTTATCCAAATTTAGTACACATTTTTTTAAAATAATTCTCCTAGTTCTGTATGCATATAGTCGAAATTCAAAAACCAGTGGCGGAGAAACAAGGATATCGTTTCCTTATTTAATGTAAAACTTCTACTCCACTGAATTAATTGGTATACATATAAAAAAAGTTCTTCCGATATGAATTGAAACTGACCAGCTGCGAGACCAGCCATTTTGCCAGTAAGTATCTTGAAGTGAGACACTACGCCGACCGACGATACCTGCATTGGATATTTGTGTCCTACTTCTTTTTTGTTTTTACATGTGCCGCCTTTTTTGGTGAGATTTCACTGACATCGGAAGAACTATAATATGAATACATTTTATAACGATCTGAATCATTCCGGATGGAAAAACATTCTTTTATTTTTCCCGAAAAGTGAATGATTTACGAGTTATGAAACATATTATCTAAGTAAACATCTTGCCACCTAGACTAAATTCCGATCTGATTTTAAATTTTTTGGACAATAGACTCTTCCAGCTAATGGAGGACATACCTTCGGACCAACGAATCGGGACCTGGTTTCAAATGGACGGAGCGCCAGCATATTCTGGCCAGGTAGTTCGTGAATGACTGACAAACAACTACCAAAACAGATGGATTGGTCGGAATGGCCCCATATCTTGGCCACGTAGATCACCTGATCTAAATATTTTAGATTATTTTATTTGGGGGTAACCTAAAAATGACGTTTATTCCGTTCCTATAGCAAATAGAGACCAGCTAGTGCAAAGGATAAATGAGGCCTGCACTAATTTGAAGCAAAATCCAGTTTTAATCAGAGCTGCTGCGAATTCTATCACCAAAAGATGCAAAAAGTGCATTGAGTTTGGAGATGGACACTTCGAACGGTTAATTTACTTCTTGTTGTTCGTGTTACTTGAAAGTTGAGCTCGACATGTTCGCTATGATAGTGAAAAATGTGTATCAAATTTAGATAAAATTGATGAACCGGTTTTCCAGTTATTTAAAAAAATTGTTTTATTTTTGATAATTTCAACGCCCTGTATCTCATAAACGGTGGCTTTCTGCGCCTATGTTGACAGAGCAACGTGATATTAATTTTTGTTGATTAATACTTTCCCGAAGTTTGTCTATTAAAATTTGGCCACCCAAATTTGGATAAATTTGATGAAGTGGTATTCCAGATATTTAAAAAAATTGTTTTATTTTTGATAATTTTAACGCCCTGTACCTCATAAACGGTGACTTTCTGAGCCTATGTTCATAGAGCAAAGTGATGTTAATTTTTGTTGTTTGGTATTTTCTCGAAGTTTGTCTATTAAAATCTGGACCACCCTGTATATTACAAAATTATTGTAATGTATAAGAATGTATGTATTTTTATTTTATTAATTCTGTATTATTGTAAATATCTTTAAAATAAACTTTTTTTAAGTATGGATACAATATAAGTAAATAAATATAAATTAAGGTGTCAATACTTAGCTAAATTGAAATAAATTCTTGAAATGCAACTCATTACAGACATGCATGCTTGTTTTTTTTTGTTTGTCATTCTCTTAAATATATTAGTGTACTTTACTGGGCTAGTACCGTAAAGAATCATTTATGGAAGCTAGTCAATGATCTTACTTTGTCTTCCTTTTCATCCAATTTCGATCATAACAATTTTGAGCAAACATCCCTTATCTCGATAAAATCACGACTAGCTATAATTTATTGTCACTTCCTTTACAGTCAATTTCTATCTTTTGCAGTGAAACTATTTTCTTAGAAATGAATAATGACCAGACAAATGTCACGGAATATTTTATACGAACAGGTGTGGTGTTACATTAAAACAATAAAAGTAGAATGAGTTTTCCATATTTTCTTACTGTTGTTTTCCACAAATTATTCAATATCTGAGGAATAATAAAACAATGCTGCAGTATTTGGTTTTCCAAATGCAAGAAACGTGACGAAATGCATCACCTTTAATGCAATTTGCTGCAAATGCAAGACCATTATGTCCAGCTGAATAATTTCGTCCTGGTTTCCGTGTAAATTTTTATGGATTGTTTACTTGTATCGTAGAATCCTTCTGGTAGGTACTGAATAAACAAATGACAAATTCATACACCTATGGAAGATAAGTATGTTTGCAGTGTAAACGTAAAACACATAAAATTTAATAACTGTTGTAGTTTACTTATCTGGGGATAGTAAAACTATTAATGTTTATTTTGAAACCATTAAAAAAATGTATTGGATAAATTATCTCCATTTCATTGATGAAAAATAATAAGACGTAAATAAAATAATCGTAACTTGTCTTACAGGTTATATTTACTATTGTTTAATAAGTTCGTCACAGTGGGTTTTCCAAAATTTCGTAGTGCGGAATCGAGGGCGTGTCGTGTTTAAAATTGTATCAGATTTTTGTATATTATACATAATGGTACATCCTGTTTACTTTAGGTATGTTAACTTACACAAAAACATTACTTATAGGTTTTTTACCTGATTTCGAAGCGAATTGTTGCGGCAGAGGGTGTGGGGACAGGCGTTTACAAATATTACACTTTCTTATCTAATTTTTATTTCAAAATTGCAGTTCCATGTAATCATAAAATCACTCTTTTAATTTTTTTCTAAGTACTCTGAGAATTTTAATAAGCAATTTGTTTACCCTGCACATAGCAAATTTATCATGCATCATCGTCCACATCTCAATAAATATCAGAACAGCTTTCTATGCTAAAATGTGTAACACATTTAAGCAAATGCTCATTGAATTTCGACAGACATCTGTTTTATAATATATAAAATTATAGCGTGGTTAAGGTTTAGTTAGCTGTAAGTATAGGCGTAGATAGGCTTGTTAATTTCAACCGTGAAATTGCTAGAATTAAAAATTGAGAAACCTTGTTAAAAACTACCAGCGAACTATTTGCATAAATAAACTTTTTTCCATGTTTTGCTTGTGTTGGTGCACGGAGGAGAAAGCAGAGTAGTTTCAAAAGAAGTACATTAACAGTGCGAAACAGGATATCTCAATTATTTTTCTGCAAACTTGCCGCAATTATTAAAAAAAATAAATAATACTCAAGGAAAAAGTATATATTATGATCCTTATTTTTGGAGGCTCAGAAAGAAACAAATGAATATAAACATTAAAAATATCTTATTTTCCACGGCAACGCTCATAAAATCAATAACAGACTTGACTGAACCATGGTTATCACTTTGTCAACTGAAAATTTAGGGAAAATGTTGACTTGGTGACAGTTTCTGAAAATAAATAATTTCGATGACTAACAGCCCTTAGAGTGGCATACGTATCAAGATGATATTTTAAGTCAAATACAATCATCTTTCCTCTTCCGTTTCTTGCTTTTCATTCTACTATAATGCCATTTTTAACGAATGTAGAGAAATTAGGAGATAAACCCTACTGAGGTGGTTGTTGCAGAAGGTGTCACGAACATGTTGTTGGTGTGCCATTGGTATAGATTTGGTGAATATTTTCAGTTGTAGCGATATGCACCAGTCACACAATACGGCATTTCCATATATTTCACAAATGTACTATGGCAAATCTTAGGTTTAAATATTGTTTTTGTCCACTTTCCGATTTATTTTTTAACTTTAACACCGTCCCCCACCCCCCTCTCTCTCTCTCGTATATTGAAATCGAAACATTTCCTGATCCTTTTCTGTTAATTTGTAACATATAATTCATTTTTAAAATTTGAAGGACCATTTTTAGTTACCCCTGTATAATCATCAATTTGTCCCATATTAGACAGGTGATATACCTACTGTTTTACCCATAAATTCTAGTTATTCCTAGAAAATTTTGGTTTTCGTTGTCCTCTGACGTTAACACCTACAGTTTTTGATAATATATCTTTTCACTCACACAATATCAAGGAAACTGTGGTTATACAGGGTGTTTCAGGATTAAGTCCAAAAACATTAAGGAGATATTCCTCATAAAAAAGTAAGAAAAAAATCAAGTATAAATTTTTTTCCAGAGACGCTTCATTTTCGAAATATAGATTTTTAAAAAATTTCGAATTTTTTAAATACTTCTAAATGAAGAAGGCTATTTAAGCCAAATTTGGCATGACACATTTTCTTATAAGATACCATTTTTCCATAGAAGTAGAAGTCCCGCAAGCAACCAGTGGCGAAGTTATGGGGACTCAGACTCGTTAAATTATAAAAAAAAATTAATACGGCCCTACTGAAAATAAAAAATGATGCTGTTTTTAAATAGTTTGTTATTGACAAAAAGTGTACATTCACTTTTTTCCTAACTCTTATAGTTTCATGGCAAAATTGATTTTTCGGAAGGATGCAAATAAGCTTTTTTGTCTCCCCTTTCCGTGGGTTTAACCAATAGTATTAAAATTATTTAGGAGATGCTTTGTTTTTGAGATATACGATGTGTTTTTTAGAAAAAAAAATGATGATGAAAACAATAGAAATATTTAAATACCTAACATCTAATGTGACTATGTCGTAATGCGACAACGTAACAACCCTTGCAATACTCCTAAATTTTTTCGGGCGGTTTGAAGTCACAAATATTTACTTATGGTGTGTACTTTTAAATAAAATAAGATGGCAAACAATACATGAAAATTTATTTGTAAATTGAAACAACCAAAAAATTACCAATTAATATTATATCTAGACAAAGCGAAAAGTGAATCAAAAACGAAATGATTTGAAAAATATTTTGTTCAAAATGGGCGCCTCCAGACTGTAGACAAGCACGACATCTTCTAATTATGGAGGTAGTGGCCGATCGACACTGAATTGGAGTTAATTCTCGACACCCTTGGACTATTCGCTGTCTTAGATCTTCTAGGGTATCAACTGGCACCTCGTAGACTTTTTGTTTAATAGCACCCCAAACGAAATAATCCATCGGTGTTAAGTCCGGTGAACGTGCGGGCTACGCTGCAGGTCCTCCACAACCAATTCATCTCCTGGGATAATTAATATTTAACCACTCCCTAGGACCTCTACCAAAATGGGCAGGACAACCATCTAGTTGAAACCAACTGTTCATTCGAGTATTAAGCGGAACATCTTCTAACAGATCTTGAAAACCATTTTCAAGGAACTCGGTAAACGTGTCAGCATTTAACCGATGCGGAAGGAAGTAGGGACCAACTATAGTGTTGTCCCACACACCCAACCATACGTTACATTGGAATTCATGCTGAAAATTATGTTCCCTTACCGCCTGTGGATTCTCGTAGGACCAAATATGGTTGTTCCTTTGGTTTAAAATTTCCCTTCGAGTAAATGTTGTCCCATCTCTCCACATTACCTTTTGCGTAAACTGATCATCAATCTCTGCTTGGTTTAACATCTAGTCACAAAACACGCGCCTGCATCGTATGTCCTGAAGCAATAAATGTTGCACACGCTGAATGTGGTACGTATGGCGTCCATCAGCAGTCCGAAGAATCCTCCAAATGGAACTTGACGAAATACCTAGCAGATCGTGGATGGATTTTCATCGAAATGGTTTAAAATAGTATTCTATCTTACTTCGTCCTGAAGTGGGTCAAAATGTCCATCAGAATAAGTTGGAATACCGAAATACCCAGTTTGTCTGATTGTGAGACGACTGAATGTCGTTGAAAATGTTTCCTTTGGTGGTAGTCTGCGATGAGGAAATCTTACTGCATATTCTCGGCAAGCCGCCGCGCCATGGCATTTCCACAAAAACAATATACAAAGACCATATCAGCATATTCATTGTTATTAAACTTATTTTTATTATTAGTTTGAACGCTTTATCCTAATGGATAATTTATGCAACAATTCGCAAAATAACATTTAAAACGTCAAATTAACATTGCTTGACAGCAGCCTACTCGAAAATTTTTGTTGTGGTTCATTTTAAAGTTTATCGACCGAATCCAGAAGCACCCTTCCGAAAAATAAATTTTGCCAAGAAACTATAAAAGTTAGGAAAAAAAGTGAATGTACACTTTTTGTCAATAACAAACCGTTCTATCTAAAAACAGCATCATTTTTTATTTTCAGTAGGGCCGTATTCATTTTTTTTATAATTTAATGAGTCTGAGTCCCCATAACTCTGCCACCTTCAGACATTACGCATGCGTCTAGACGTCGGCGCATTGAGCCACGTATTCGCTCAAACATTCCTGGAGTCTATCTAATTACCCTGCACGCATCGATAATGCGGTTTCTTAAGTCCTCTGCATCGCGAACAGGAGTACGATAAACCAAATGCTGCAAATGGCCCCAAGTAGACAAATCCAGAGGATTGAGATCCGGGGATCGAGCGGGCCAATTCTGTGGTCCTCCTCGACCTATCCACTGATTTGCATATGTTTCAGTTAAATGCTGACGTGCTACTTGACTAAAATGGGCGGGAGCCCCATCATGCATAAAAACCATATCCCTTCTGACGCCCAAAGGAACTTCCTCCAGCAGTACGGGGGGATGCACTTTTCTTAAAAATTGAACGTATGCCTCACCATTTAATCGAGGAGGTAGAAAATGAGGCCCAATTAAATAATCCCCAATAACTCCGACCCACACGTTAAGAGAAAACTGTTCTTGATGGTTAGTTTCGACAATAGCGTGAGGGTTTTCATCAGCCCATATGTGGTAATTATGAAAATTAATAATCTTGTCCCGAGAAAAACTACATTCGTCTGTGAATTCGATCGTCTTCAGAAAGTCACGATTTCTTCTAATCATTTCCAGCATCCAATTGCAAAATTCAAGACGGTTCGGAAAGTCTCGCGGTAACAGTGCCTGTACTCGTTGCAGATGGTAAGGGTATAAGAGATGTTCCTTTAAAATTCGAAATACCGTCATATGATCAACATTTAGCTGGAAAGCAATCTTTCTAGTACTGGTAGTAGGTTGTTCTTCTATCAAATTAAGTACTGCTGCCTCAAGCTGTGGTGTTCTTACTTCTCGATGGCGACCACAATCCTGCGTTCTTTTGTTGAATGAACCATATTCACGTAATCGTTGATGAAGTCGGGCAAATATTCTATGTGAAGGATGCTGCCGTTGAGGATACATTTCAGCATATCTTGTAGAAGCTTCTAACCCATTCCCCTGCGACAGACCGTAAACGTAATGCATATCAGCCATTTCCTCATTTGTGTATGCCATTTTAATAACAAGTGAATTATTAAAGTAACAAATTAAGAACAGAACAACAATACACAATTAGTATTACTTCAATTTCAAAAATTTACAAACTGACAGCTTGATTCCAATTTAATTGTCAGTATCGCTAATAGCGGCCTACTAGATAAATTAGTTTCGTATTTTCGTTTTATGGCGATATGTATCTTGTTCGTAAAATAATTTTTTGCTGCGAACTGGTTTATTTTGGGCAAAAAATTCAAGAGACATTTTTTTTTAGAATGAAACAGGCTATCGGAAATAAATTTTTAAATGGTAAACAAATAATAAGACAAAAAGTTACGTTGGAAATAAATTTTAGGGGTTGCGTTTTCCACCCCTTACAACCATGGGGTAAACCAAATAAATTACTGGCTAAGTGTCTTTTTGGTAGTAGAAAATGTCAGGTTAATTTCAATATTGTAACTTGTTTAGTGCTTGTGAAAAAAATTGTTAAACAAATTTTATGTACCCCCTTTAAGGGGCTGTATCTTAACAAGGGATGCTCCAATGAAGTTTCTTTATATGAAAGATCCTATCTTTTTTTCGATGAGGAATCACCCCCTTAAATGTTTTACACTTATTTAGTTACACCCTGTATTTCGAAAATGAAGCGTCTCTAAAAAAATATATATACTTGATTTTTTTCTTATTTTTTTATGAGGAATATCTCCTTAAAGTTTGTCGACTTAATCCTGAAACACCCTGTATATTTACGATCCATATTCGATATTTCACGATAATAATTATAGTCAGGAATGATTTAAAAATTTTTATTAATCTCTGCATTAATTGGACTGATCATAAAGTTAAGAAGAAACTTTGAATAAACTCTGCAAAAGATATGTTTACCGTAATTATCTTGTTTTATAATAATTACACGAACTGGGAACTGAAAAACAATTTTCAAATTCATGTCACGTATTCAATGTATAACCATGATCATTGTTTTTATAGCATTTAAGCATTGTATGTAATCTTTATTATTCGAAATTATTGTCGAGATTTCTTCCAACTAAGTCATTCGCCGAACTTTTATTAACTTCCTTTTCTTATTAATATCTGTTTGCCTGATTATATCATTTTTCCCAAAAACATTTCAAACGGTTGCATTCATTTTTCATTGACCTTTGAATAAGAGTAAAAAATATCCACGTTTCAAAATATATTACAGTCTTGAAAAGTGATAATTACCTTTAAAAAAAAAATGTCTTCGCTGCATTGGTCATAAATAATTAAATCAAATTATATGTAGAATAAATTGATACACATGTTGTAAGCAACAATCAATGGATTATTCCTATGCTGTACATCAAAGAGAGAATCCGACAAATTTCGCTAGCTGTGGTTTCCTTGAAGTGACTAAATCACAAACTTGAACGTATTACTGGTTCTAGTAATTGTCAATTTTCTAAACGATAAAAGGACGGTTTGACGTCAAAGAAATTCCAGTTTTCCACGATATAAATTAATATATACTATCAAAAAATTGTTTTATGTGCAATATTTGTATAATACTCTTGGGCCTAAGGATGCTTACCGTAACATTGGCTGTTGTAAAATATTTTCAACTGCTAACTAACTATATTTATTAATAATGAACAACATGAACAATATTAGCAAGTTTGAATTTTCCCTAACGGAAAAATATTAATTCCAAAACCTTATGGAGTAATCTAATGAGATTATTAATGAGGAAATTATTTATTCAGCATAATTTAAGAAAATGTTTAGAATGAATTTGAAGTTGATTTAACACCTATAAAGTAGCAAGGAAAAATAAAATACTTAAATTAAAAAGCCATGTTTACCGTACCCTTTAAACAGTCAGTTAAAGCTTTACACACATCGGAAATAATTTTTTATAAATTTATTTTTAAATTTTATAAACATACATTAGATATTGAAAAGAACCCTCTATAACTTTACAAGTAAAAGTAAAGTAAAAGTACTTTTTTGGTTAATGAAATATTATTTCTATAAAATAAAAAGTTATTCATAATCTGATGCGGATACTCATAAAATGTTTAATACTGCATAAATTAGTATCCTGTTGCACCAAGTCTAAATTTACAATATGTATAAACTATCTCGAAAGACTTTTCAGATATGATTCATTCCAATTTAAAGTGGTATATATCCATTATTGGAAAAAGGTCTATTTTAAAAAATACCTGAATTTATTTTTAAGTTACTATTCGTCTTGAGAATGTGGGAAATCAATTTACGATCACCCTATATTCAGAACGGCATTTGCCGCCAAAAATACAACTAAATTGAATCGAACGAGTGTAAGTGACCTAAGATCATTTCTGCCACATCGCAGTGTCGTGAATCATACCAACATTTGAATAATCGCAGTATTAGAGGCACAAAGCTATCCGCTAATCGATTTATTAATAGTCTATTAATTTAAGACGGTTGATTGCCCTGGGCTATTACCTTAAATATTTATGTTTCCTCATATTTAAATAATTGAATAGTAATGTTTGTTAGAATTCAACTGAGAATCCCCGATACCTACTCGAATATGAGTAAAAATGTGAGTCAGTTTTCCTTTATCTGGAAGTTGTTTAGACATACTTCCTGTTCCGGAAAGAAACAGTAAATAAACATAATATGGAGTGCGAGGGATTACATTTTGCGTGTATGCAACCGCAAATTATATATATATAAGTGCAAACGCAGAATATTTTTATCAATAATTAACATAATATAAAGAGAATAATATAGTACGATCCTATTTAGAAGGAACATCTCAAAATATTTAAATTTAAAAATTTCACAACTCTCGTTTGTAGTCAATCAAATGGTATTATTTTAAAACATTACCGTAGCAGCAAAAAAAGTATCCGGAAATTAAATTTTTGTGTTAGTGGGCACCTTGAATGAAATTACACTGACAATTCCACTCATACCTATATAAAAAATCCCATTTACGAACGCAAAAGTCCTGGTTAAAAAAGCAGTTAAATTACAGTACTATAGCAACGCTATGCTATTTTATTTCTTAAACGTATACTAGACTAGGCGGTATCTGATTTGGTTTGGGTGAATCATATATCCACGGAGATTTTTGGCTTTTTGGCTTTCAAATATCACTAGAAATGAAAATGTTTCTATGCGCATAAAAAAACGTGGGCTTAACTTTTGGCGGCTCAATATGTTAAAAAAATTCGAAAAATGTCATATTTTTCTTCTTATTTAATTATGTATCTTTTTAAGAGTTGATTTTTGGCGAAAATGGAAGAGGAAAAAAATGTTTGTAATTAAATTTTACAATATAAGTATGACTAGTTACAAATTAAAGAACATTACTTTCTAGGGATTTTTTTTTGGGGTCTTTAAGTTGGGTATAGGACCTTCATACTTCGCTCAAGAAAACTTCATGTTATGTAGAATCATCACACCAAATTTCATCAAAATCGGTTCTATAGATTTTGCATAATAATTTTGCAATCCAGATTTTGAAATAAAAAATTGCAAATTTTACAAAATTTTGCACAGCAAAAACCAAGGCCCTTAGATACTTGAAAATTTAATCACATATAGAAGGGCTTTCAAACACTTTTTGAAAAATTAGAATCCGTTAATTAGGAGAGCTCTGGCGCTTGTTTAAACATTGGTCGAATTTTTGTACTTATAAACAATTAGAATAACTGTTTTCAACTCACTTTTTTTAAAGCACGTTTTAAAAGTTATTGGAAAGACGCTTCTGTAAAAAAAAAAACAGATCGATTGGTCAATTAGTTACGTAGTTATAGCCGATCAAAGTTAACCGTCATTTACACTAAATGTAGGTACTGGGACATCCGGGCTAATTTTTTGAAAAATACCTTTGGTATTCCGAGTACTTACCATATCTAAGTTTACAATACTTTTCTTCATTGGCAACCTACTTTAAAACGCGTGTAAAGTTATTTATGCAAGCGAGAAATTCAAGAAAATCGTATGGGTGGTGGTGGTGGGGGAGGCAGAGAGCGCGGCCGCTTCGGCCTGCTCGAAATTGAATCGGCGAGTTCAAAACCGCGACGCGCTTAAAAATTTTTAATATCAGCTTCTAGAGGTCTGATTTTGATGATTTTTTTTAAATCGATGTCTCGCGATTTAAAAAAAAAAACAATTAGAGTATTTTCAAATACCTATCGTTAATAATTATTGGTCTTTCAACAGTCCGATATTTATTTATCTTTAAACTTCCTTTAATTATCAACTTTAATTTTTTTTATTGTATTAAAGGTGTGTACATAAATATTGTTTATCAAAGATCAAAAATAAATGTATTTAAATATTCTAAAATTGTTTAAACAACAATTATTTCCAAAATATGTCGAAAATTAGTAATTAATTAATTATTAATTTAATCATCATTTCTTTTGTGATTGAAGTATAATTCAAATATTATTTACTGTTCAAAATATAAGCAAATGAAAAATTAACTCATTATTTACAAAAATACAAAAGTATAGTACAAAAATTCGACCAATGTTTAAACAAACGCCAGAGCTCTCCTGATTGACGGATTCGAATTTTTCAAAAAGCGTTTGAAAGCTTGAGAGCCGTTCTATATGTGATTAAATTTTCAAGTATCTAAGGGCCTTGGTTTTTGCTGTGAAAAATTTTGAAAATTTGCAAATTTTTTTTCAAAATCTAGATTGCAAAATTATTATACAAAATCTATAAAACCGATTTTGATGATTCTACATAACATGAACTTTTCTTGAGCCAAGTATGAAGGTCCTATACCCAACTTAAAAACCCCAAAAAAAAACTTAAAATGTAATGTTTTTTAACCCCAATTTTGGTAATTATTTCAATTTTTACAATAATAATCAAGATTCATTCGATTTGTAACTAGTCATATTTTGTAAAATTTAATTACAAACATTTTTTTCCTCTTCCATTTTCCCCTAAAATCAACTCTTGAAAAGATACATAATTAAATAGGAAGCAAAAGAATAAGACATTTTTCGATTTTTTTAAACATATTGTGCCGCCAAAAGTTAAGCCCACGTTTTTTTTTATGCGCATAGAAAAATGTTCATTTCTAGTGATATTTTATAGCCAAAAAGCCAAACATCTCCTGGACTAACCGTCTGGACTATACCGTCAGTTTAAAACTGTTAAATATTATAAGTCAAAATCTAAAATTTATCGGCATGTCTCGATTTGGTAATAAGTGTGAAAAACAAATAGTAGGTAAATGAAATTGAAAATTGTATCCCTAAAAATATAAAACGCCAATCCTCAATTTGCAACCAATTTTGAATATTTTGTAAAGAAAGAATGATACCGAACACAGTTATAATTAGGACAGAAATCATAATTCGTTTTTTTTAGCGTCCTAAAAAAACATATATATCTTAATTTTGTACAAAAGTTTAAAATTCAACCCCCTTCAGGGGGCGGTAAGAGGGTACTAGCGGTAAAAAGGCAATTGAAATAATAATTTTTTATGGCCATATTCGGTTTCAGCGACCCCAAAAACATAAGAATAGTGGGGTCTACCCTCTGGTTCATGATTTTTGTGTGCCTGTGTTCATTTAAAAGAAATATTCTGTTTATTATTAATACGCGTTCATTGTCTTTTGTTTCTGTACAACTGTCAAAAAAGGCACTAGAGCTTCGTTCTCGTGATTTTGTCGCAACAGCTGTGGCTAAATTGCCACGATAGTAAATACTCGAAAACAAATATAATATAAAAATATCTGGCTAAATCTGAGTTCTTATGGTATTACCCCCAAAAATTTGGTTTATCTTTTAAGATTGCGTTTGTGACATACCTACATATTCTGATTTATAAGTAATTCATTTATTTTCTTCCAAAATTCTATTTAGTAGATACTAAACGCTAATATATGATGCCAAACTAATTTGAGTTAACTCAAATAAGTAACTTTTCTTTATTAACTGCTAATAAAAAGTTAATAGGCATTTTTCTTTTTTTTTTCGGTATAGTACTGCAATGAATTTTATTATAGTACTAGCACTATAATGAACGGTCTTATAGCGATAAAACACGGCACCTTAATGTATCTATTATGATAAAAAAAATAGTATTCAAATAAAAATATATTATGTATTTGTTCCTGTGTCAAAATATGAAGTTATTTGGACCATCTCAACGAAAAACTTGATTTTTTCCATTTTAATAAGCAATGCATTTTATTAGGCTAAGCATTTCGGATATTGCACACTGCGCAAACGCCTGCGAAGGGTGATTTAAGCAGACCACAGCATCAAAGTCCTTCAAAATCACTCAGTATTTTATATTTTTTAAATAGATTATTATTAGAATATTGGTAGGAAATTTTCCATGGATAAAGTAAGATGATCAAAAGGCAGCTCTAATAATTCAAAACAAATATAACTATTTTATTATACACAGTAGCGTAATCATATTTTCTTAAACACATTTTCTGATTGATTTAATGGGCTGATATTTCTTATGGTAACATTAATATATGGATCTTTCACGTTAATATATTGATTTTGAAGACATATACATTAAATTGCGTGAAAATATAGAGCTCGTAAAAAAAGGGTTTGTATTTTTTAAATAATTTAATATCTATTAATATTCATATATTTATGAATTTCGTTTTAAAAAGAGGCCACTTGAAAAAAGCAGGATGTAGTTTCTTTAAAAATTTCATACAATGATTTCAATATTTCGGCTATATGTACTTTTATTAGTTCTAATTAGACAGATTAATTTTATATTATATAATTAATTATGAATTACTGTGCAAGCGCATATGGGTATGGTGTTAACTGTATACCTATTCACTTGGGAATTTTTGTAAATTAATTTTTGTTTGTCTATAATACCTTTGTAGTAATTGGTTTTTGTTAGATACAATTTTTTTCAGTACCCCAATATATTCCCTTTGGTGACACCCATGCTCTATATGTTTATTTTTGCATTCATAAAACTTCCAGGACATCCTTTTTAAAGCAAACCCAATGCATTAAAAATATACAACGGCAAAAATTTATAACCACCTTCCACGAATTTACAAAAATAGGTCTTTGAAACAAATAATTTCCGGATATGTGCGTCGTTTCCGATATACTTATCGAACATTTATATTTGTTTATTGTTATGAACGTATATTTAAAATACTTTATTCTTAAAATTCGTTGCACATTTTCAGTAACTAGGCATTATTTTTCAACAAGAAAAGTTACCTCAATTTCTCCCATTTAAATTGTTGGCACTAACAAAGGAATGGAATACAGGATGATGTCAGATTGTAGGAATAGGTTATAAATGCATTCTGACATAAAGGTGATGCATAACATACATTTCTTTTATGTTTTCTCATTGCTAACTATAAAATATATCGAAATAAATTGCACCGAAATGTTTGAGATTGACGGAAAATCTTTGATGCGGACAGCGGCAAATTATTTATTTCATTAATAAATAATTATCCAGCAACCGTGACTTCTAAACTTGTCATTAAGAGTTTATTTATAAATTATTTCAAAATCATTTTTACCTTACTAATAATGCATGGTCTACAGTTTCTTGAAAGAGCTGGAATTACACCATCGATTCAAAAAAAAATCTAGCAGTATCTGATGAATTTGCTATTTTCATTGTTAAGTATGTTTAATATTGTAATAATAATAAATTATGGCGTAGATACAAATAATATTCATGATAATAATTGTGTTAAAGATTTAGAATGATCTGTTATCAAGTCATGAAAGATTTGGGTCTTATGTTAATTCGAGATCTAGTTGGCAACCGGGCAAATTATTTACAATAATTGAGTTTTTAATAATTATTCATTAAAAAAAATATTCTGTTTATTATTAATACGCGTTCATTGTCTTTTGTTTCTGTACTTTTAAATAAAGTTTTAACTAAAAATAATAAATGATGGCACAGATACAAATAATATTCATGATAATAATTGTGTTAAAGATTTAGAATGATCTGTTATCAAGTCATGAAAGATTTGGGTCTTATGTTAATTCGAGATCTAGTTCTAGCTCAGTTCCATCATATATGAATCACGATACAGATAAATAATCCTATCTATTAATCCAAGTCAAGGTTTTAGTGGGATAAAGATCAATAAACAAAAGAAACTATATTTTAAATCATTGCCAACGTGAGGATGGTGTAAAATAACACCGAAACGTTGACAATGATTTAAAATATAGTGTTCTTTCATTTATCCATCTTTATCCCACTAAAATCTTGACTTAGATAACTAATCAAGATCGTGGAAACGTAATCCTATTAATATTGTTGATGCTTTTTGTCTACTATTTTTCTGTGCGCTATTGATTATAATACGTTGTTTCGAGTTGTCTCATTGTTGGTGAATAAAACTGATTGATTTAATTGACTTATTTTTCTTTTACGTTCACACTACATGTTTTGAGAATAGCTGATATAAAACCTATAAATCATATGACATAATATGCTTACTGTGACATATGCTTTTTAGGTTATATCTCCACTCACAGTGGTATTCAAATCCTGTAGCATGCCCCGTTCTATTATCTTTATTTAAATCTTCCGTGGCTTCCAATCAGATAAACTTCATCAATCTTCAAGGGTTCCCCAAGGGTCCATTCTAGAGCCACTTTTCTTTTTGTTATTTTTATTATCTAGCTGAATGCCTTCATGACAATTATTTGCTCTATGTGGACGATTTTACATCATTTTTGGAAGATAAATGTAAAATTCGTAAACTGAACCTTTAAAAACCTAGACCTTATTTTGGGTATTCTAAAGACTTTAATTATACCAGCACATAAGAAAAGTGGTCTGTACCTTTGCTTTTACGTATTTTGACATACTGAATCCGAATATGAAGTCCGTTTAGCTCAAACACCCCCAAAATTTTGAGTAATTGGCAAAAAATTGTGAAAAATCGCCGAAAATCATGTTAGTGGGAGCAAAAAAATCTGTTCTGAAGTTGATCAAAAATCACGTGAGCGCAAAATATTTTGAAAAAATTTTTTCTGACCTTGATCAAGTATTCTTATATATTTTCTTATGAATTTTCATACGCTGAATTCGAGTCTGATGTCTATTAGCTGTATCCACTCACAGATATTGCAAAAGCGCAATAAAATAGCTGAAAATATCATATTAATGAGAGTGAGAAAATTTGTTGAGCCTCATTGCCCCAAAATTTTGCAAAAATCGCAAAATATCGCAAAAAATAGTTTGCAGATAGTGTTGAAGAGAATAAACTACTCGGAACATCAATAGAAAGTATGCGGTAATCTAAAAATTTCAACCATGATCCTGGGCCAGCAATCAGTTTACACAAAATATTCCGTGCCTCTTATGTTTATAAGATAGCAGTAATAGGAAAGATCGCTACGTTCAGAAAGAGACTCTTCATATCAAGCTTGATTTCAAGAAACAATTTGTCAACGCTCTGGACGGTGACTATTCAATGTTTAGAAAAGAAGTTTCTAGCTATAAGTGATGCGAAATTGGAAGAAGATATTTTTCCTATCCTCAAATTCGTGCTCTTTGTCAAAGTGAAAATTTCATTACAAGGATGAGTGATACTGAAAAAGCAGCATGACAAAGTTTTAAGAATATTTGTCGGAACTTTTTAGGAAATGAGAAAAGATAAGGGATTACGAAAATTTGATTGAAGAGATTCAGATAGGTTGCTCGATGAATCTTAAATTGCACTTCCTACACTCTCACCTTGACTACGTTCCTCAAAACCTTAGAGACTACAGTGAAGAACAAGGAGAAAGATTCCAGCAAGATCTAAGTGAAGTGGAGAATCGATACCAAGGAAGATGGGATATCAACATGATGGCAGATTTCTGGTGGACATTAGAGACAGAAACGAATCACAATAGATAGAAGAGAAAGAGAATCCCGCTGCATAGGTCATTCTAAAAGAAAAGAGCTTGCTACAAGAGAAGAAACCCTAAGAGCAACATCAGAGAAAGACTGATTCGAGTTAGTCGAATTTATTTGGAAGTATGTAATTCATATCCATGAAATTTATTCAAAATTTTTTGGGATATCTTGCAATTTCACGTCAAAATACATAAATCTTATTGGGTCAAATAAAAAATAGACCATTTTTTTGTGTGATGTTGTGAATGACTCTAAATATATTAATGTAGTGTTCATATTGTATTAGAGAAAAGGCAACGGCGATACCTATATTTAAAGCTAATAGTACTTGTTTGTGTTTTGTTTTTACTATTTCAGATTTCTCTTTCGTATTTCACCTTATTCCGTAATTGGAATTTTGACTCGTTAGTTATTGTATTTCTAAATAAATGAAATAAATATTTAATGACCTGATGGCGAATGTTCCACCAAAAAGTGTATAGATGTATTGTGGCACAGATTCCCATTCTTAAAAATGATGTAATATTTCCATTTTTGTACAAGAGAGAATACGTTTTTCTGCGTTACATAACTTGGTTGGACCGTGGACAAGAATGCTCGACTAAAAAGTCGATTTAGTGAATTAAAAATTCAGCTATGTAGTACGCAAATTCATTCGAATCGGTGGACTGTGGAAATGCTTAATTTTACGTTGATCTTCATTACGTTAATCTTAATTTAGTGGTAAAAACAAAGTTTGGACAAATTTCAGCGTTCCAAACAGATGGGGCTAGGTACATTTTTTCCTGGCTGTGAAAGTTGAGAGTTATAATGGGAATTTGTTCTCAACGCACAAATTTTATAAGATCTCTAAAACCTGTTGGAGTAAAAGTATTACTTTCAGTGCAGCATTATTTTTAGGTCTGTTAAAGTATAATTAAATATTTTAAATAATGATATTGTGACTGCATCATTTAAGATATGACACATTCTTTGTAGGTTATTTCTCACCCACACTCAGTACAATTAAACACTTTTAAAATACGAAACTGGCTGTTTTATTACGGGTTCAGATATTTTATTTCGTACCATAAATAAAATAAATATAGAAAACTACTAATACTTATTCCAAATCATTACGCTACTAATATATGCTTAAACAAAGTTAATTAGTTAACGAAAGAAACTACAAATCTAAGAATTCTGAAAGAAATTAGCAGACTGAAATTTAAATTACTAAATTTGAAGTTTAGACCATTACAGCTTCATATAACTTTCAATTTCATTAATTGCACTAATCTTTATCAATCCTTGTAACGATTTTTTTTTGTAAAGTAACATCTAGATTCTCGCCAATAACATTGCGTCCAAAAATAACACTATTAGACGGAAAAATATGTACTTGTTTTAGAAGCACCGCTGAAAGCTAATACAACACTGTCCACGATTGTAAACATAACATTTATACGGTAAATATTTAGATTACTACTACATATTTTATGTTCTGTTTCCAGTTCGTTCGTAGTTTAATGCTTTCGGAAAGTAGTTACACAAAGATAATAAAATCCTTGTATATCGTGATTAATTCGCCCGTTTTTGATATAATTGCGGTTATACCGGGAAAAATCAAATCTTATTTAGATGATTCAAATGAAGTGTTAGACAAATATTTAAGATAAAACGCAGCTGACGGAGTCTGGTACAGAGTTAATCAGTTTTACATCAGGAAAAAGTCTGCTTGTTATTCATACATTATTTAAACGTTCAAAATACAGAGCGTTTCTTCACGAACTGTACATAGTGTAATGGTAGTCAGGCAACTTAGGTGGTTACGAACTATCTAAAAAAATATCGACAACTTTGACGCGTTAGACTGGGAAATCGGAAAATAATTTTCGTCAGACAATATGAAAAGTTGTTTTTGCAGTTCTTTAAGATAGGATCTTGAGAAAATCAGCTGGTTATTAATAAAAAATTTTATAGTAGTTTTTCTGATATGTTCGAGGTTGCAGACATTTTGAACGGCTCATATCTTTTGTCAGAGAATTTTATATTCACGTTTCATTTGAAGTTTTTCAATTAAAAAAAAAAATAGTAAATGTTTCATATGTCGTCAAAACGACGTGTTTCGGAAAAATTAGAGGGGAAACGCTCCAAAATCGAAAAAAGTCGCAGAGGAAAAAGGTGTCAGACTAAGCCTAATGAAGCTATATAAAAGTTTGGATCAATAAAAGTTTTGCCGACGGACACTCTGACTATAACACCTTGTTTAATAACACGAAAAATTGTGGACACTGAAACTTTAGTTAATATATGAATTTTATTTCTAATTTCATTATCTGATTTTTCATTTTCTTCCTTTTTAAAAAATCGTAAATATTTAAAATGAGACATGTAAATCTTTATTTTTAAATTCTAAATCTGTTTTATCAACAACCGGTTCTACTAATTCAATATTGTCTGGCGGTATTTTGTTTTGTTCCGTTTCAAAAGGTCTTCAAAATGCCACGTTGTAATAATATTAGTAAACAAAATATCCCTCTTCTCCCTTTCGCAGTTGTAATATGAATGATTAATAAAAGGTGCCTATGATAAATTCACCCCAAATACCGCATAGTTGCATTGCACTGCTAGGCAATTTGTCGACAACTGAAATTTATGGCCGGTCGCCTAGTTCAGCTGTGTTTGTTCGCCGTTTGCCCGCGCGCGCAATCTTCAGCTGGGCGACCAGACCTGTATATGGGTATGGCTAAATAAATATGGGAACAAGTTTTTCAAATATTTCAATGCCGAGTTGCCGCGTAGCGACCGAACCTAATACATCCCACCTATCTCTTTCGTCTTCAATTGAGAACGGAAAGACTATACTAATTGTCACATCGGAAAATCTTTTCTATTTAATTATGAAAAACTCGAAGTTATTACATTCAGTCAGTCCCCGCTATTAAAATTGCGCCTAACTTTGTCATAGTTTTTTCGGACTTTTATTAGAAGGTCGTTCTTCGAAAAAAACTCAAAAGTTTTATTTGGAAAGTCTCTTCAAATCAGTAAAAGATTATCAGCGATGTCAAACTTTTTTTACAGTTGAGATTCCTTGTAAATCCTTGACTGAACAATTTACGATCTGGTTGTCACGTCATCGGTTTAGGCTTTTTGCATTTTAAGAAAAATTGGACTTATTTTCACTCAATTTCATTCAATATTGTCCACACCCGAATCAGTTTTAGTTCAAATTTTATTTTTTTTTTTTTATTTTTTTTTTTCGTATTCTTCAGATAAAACTCAGTTTCAAGAGAAAGCGATATAACTCTCGAATCGTCAAGAAGCTTAAACCGATAAAATGACAACCCGTCTAAAAAATATTCATCCATTGACTACCATGGTCAAGTCTGCAAACTAAATCTTTGTAATTCTGACATCTGGCTAGTTTTGTTATCATTTATATCAGCAGCGTTCGTCAACTGCATTATCTGAAGATTGGATTTTCAATCATTTTTAAATAATTCATCAATTCGTTCAATTTTTGAAAGATCGTAGAGACTTCAGAAAAAATCTTTACCTACCTACTCTTGTTTTTGTTGCTTGTCTTAATAGAGAAGTCAACTCTAAAAGTTTGTCGTAACATTGCAATTACACCCTGTATATTCCCTCAATCTGATATCGGGACAGTTTTCGTACAGTTTTCTATTTAAAAGCATCCCAAATATCGGTTAAAATACCTGGTCATGTAATCAAATTGTTCCTTGCATTTATTTCCATAACAATTTGGTATAAATAAATAGCTCCGGGTCATTATAACTAGACTAATAAACAAAGACTGACTAATACTAATTGCTTTAATAGCTACATATAAAACAATATATATTTTACGTTGTCGGGATTTAGCTCGAGTTTACTGGCATTATTCTTTAGGTTTTACATCCAATAAAGTTGTTTAATTCAATAAAGCACGAGAGCCGACTAAAACACTTGGCCAAACTTTAATGGTGGATTCTACGTCACAAACCAGCAAAAAAACAAGTTCCTGTAAACATGTGTCCGAAAACGCAAATTACCAGGTGTTAAGTCTAATCCTTTTTTTTAATACAGAAAGACGACAAAGCGATTTTGTTTAAATTTGACATACACCTTTCATTTTTAATTTTTCGAGGTAAACTAAAAAAAAAAATTATTACTAAAGCTGCTAAAACATCAAATTATTTTTTAAATAAAAATAATTATTATTTATATAATCGTCGTATTTATGAATGAAATAAAATGGTACTTATATAACTTCCATTAATTTTAAACACCTTGTTATGGAAAATAAAACATTTCCGGTCAATCTTTTAGATTTTTTTTTGTTAATTCGTGACATAGAATTTGGTGGTGTGGTAGACCATTTTAGTTACATCCTGTATACACGTAAAGAAATTTAACCTTGTGTATTTCACTAATTGTTATTCGCATATTAATAACATTGCTTTCCAATCGTATTTAGTGCTTGAGATGAAATAGAGGCTGAAGCTGAACCTGAATAAGCGGAGTAATATACAGGGTGTACCCCGAGAAATGCACATACTTTAAGTTGTCATTTCTCAGGTAAAAATACGCAAAAAGGGTTACAATATAAACTTTTGCCTGAATAATATTTAAAAAACGTTTCACAAAATTTGTAACAATAATTCTTATATTTAGTTTCTACACTGTATTTCGATTAACGTTTGATTAAATAAACGGATAGTTAAATTGTTACCTATACTTACTTATGGCAATCTATTCGTCCGACCAATTAACCGATTCCTTTAATCGAGACTTAAAATACTGTCTCTCAAACAGATCATCATTTAAAATCATTTTTAAATTTTTAAATTTGAATCATATTATAAAAAAGTCAACTCTCATTTACATACTCAAAATAGAGTATACTTGATACTCCGTTACCAGAAACTCGAATTTGACTATAATTCACTCACTTCTGTTGCAATAGTTTCACTCATAAAATTTTAGTTGTACCTATTCGTGATAATAGAGTAAAAATTTCAGTCAATCGGGTGTGGACACAAATTGATACATTGAGTAAAATTGAGTAAATTCGAGTGAATTTTTTTTTACAGTGTATATAGCTGTAAAACCATGTCAGTAATTCTACATTTCAATTGCCAGTATCGCAGATATGAAGGAATAAAATATTTTGTTATTTCTTTTTTGACTTATTCCACAACAATGAAACTGTGTTTCTTTATATTTATGTGTTATTATTTTCTGTTCTCTTTGTGTTAACTTACTATTAATTAAAATTCTTCCGAAAAGCTTCAGTTTCTACTGAAAAGTGAAAACAAAAGGAAAATGCAGTCATTATTATGCAATTAACTCTATAATCTGAGAAAATAAGTGTACCTATTATATTTTTTTAATTTGTTGTTTTAAAAAAGTTACCAAGATATTTAAAAGTCATAGACGTGGTAGTTACGTTTTAAAAAAGGGATTGACTACCCCATATCTTCGAAATGATTATTAAAATGCAAAATACTAAATCTACTGTCATTTTCAGACGAATGCTGTTAAAAACTTTTTTTTAATAATTGTAGGGATTAGCTGTAAATCGTGTTTGCCATTTTGCATTGTGTTTTCTTACGTCTACAAGTTTTCAAACATCATCATCCAAGTCATCAATTATTTGGTTAATTTAACTCTAGGTCACTTCAAACCAAACTGGTTACCTTAGTACAACAGTCACATGTTTACACATCAAAAAATAGACTTCGTTAGGTTTCCTTTAATACTGTTAGTAGAAAAGGAAATGTTAAAGAAACTTCTGAAAAATTGTCTTACAAGCACAAGCATATTACAAACAATGGAGTAGTAATGCCCTCACGACAGGTATGGACATGCGGTCGAACACAAAAATCCTGAGTATATATACCTAAGTATCCTTGGGTAAACCCCATGCATCATAGATACCATCTAGACCTTCACATATGTGAACCTTCCTTATTTGCAAAAATACTGTGTATTTATTGGTTATATGATTGTTCCAAAAAACTCATTACCATTAAATATAAAAAATCCAGTCATATTAAGATAGGACAGGAATCATTATTCTTGATACCCTAAAATAGAAAAAATTTAAGACAAATATGTGATAAAGTCAACACAACCGCAAACATATCTAGGTATGCAGAACGTATCTATGGGGATATGTATATGTGGATATGTATTTATGAGCTACCTTTATATAAAAATAACAAAGCAGATATTTTAACCTATTTATAATACACTTACCGTACTTCGCACGCTTTCAGTTTAGTCATGTCACACGCTTCAACATCGTTACCTTCATGTTTACTTTTAGTTTCGTGTAATGTTCTAGTTTCTACCAGTGCTGGGTGATATGTGCGTTCAAGGGCCATCCTGTGGGATAAAGGGACATCGCAGATATACTGATAACAGCATCTTGAGTTAGCGAGTACCCTGAAGAAAAAGGTTCGGTAAACTCCGATTCACCGCGACCGTTTCCTTTGAACATTCGCCGAATTTTCCTCACCGGGAATTGGTCGAACGAATTCCTTCCAGTCCGTAAAGCCAACTCCTTAGAAAAATATAACTACACCGTCCCGCCCACACACACACGACTCTCTATTATTGTAAAATTGCTTCGGCATACTATTTATCGATAAAATAAATACATATCCTATATTTAAATCGCATACACGCTACACACATGTTTTCCACTAGAAAAACGCGGCTGTTAGTTAATTTTAAGTTTATAACATCCCACCACCACCGGACCATTATTTCATTTGTTCTTTGTCAAATACGTGACCGCACTTGCGAGACATGTTCGAAAAATTCTGTTTTTGCTACAAGCACCGGGCTGCGGCGATCCTCCTGGCTGTCGCCAGTTTAGTAAGTAAAAATAAGTGGGATTCAAATCAGAATTTAAATGTTATTTATTTTTAGATCGTAGGCGTTTTGGGCACAATTACTTTTAGCTTTCGAGTGCAATACCATGCTCAACGGACTGATGAAGATTACCTGATATTTTCCGTGTTTCACCTGCTTATTAGTGTTATTCTCATATCTGCTCTTATTTGGGTGAGTTTTCGTAAAAATGTTGCGTGTACTTCTCTATTTGATACATTCTAGAAAATTAATAGACAAATTGTGTTTAAATTTAAACTCAGGTATTTGAATTTATTAACTCTTTTCGAAAACGGTGGAGGAAAAACATTTGTTTATTAAAAACGGTGTAAATGAACTTAAAAGCATAAACAAAACTGATTAGTTTTAAAAACGTATATTTTGAAATTTGAATTTTAGGATAAGTTAGAATATTAGATAGATCTAATGCAAATCAGAGAAGGGGAAATACTGCTTTAATTTGATTTTAATATTAGCAGCCGTTCGAGCTTGACAGATTCGACAAATATAAATAAAAAATCAATACAGAAACTGAAGTATGTATTTCGTTTCCGCTGTTGAAGTAAACAAAACCAATTGCAAACTGATATAATTCAAATATCGATCATTTGCTACCGAAAAATCCTTCTACTCTTAAAAAAATTGTATCAATGGACGAATAAAAGTATTTAAAAAATTTTGGCACAAAAGAGGGTTCTCAACAGGTAATTAGTATCAAAATATCAATATTACTCATACTATTGACAAACGTATTGTTTACTATTTCTTTCTTTACGTAGGTACTTCTGTGTATCTCTCACACTTGCATGTGTCATTAAAAAATTACTCAATTTGCTTCATTTGGCCCGTCGTTATTTATTAAATTTAGTTGTCTTGCACGCACATACCTTACAGTGTGGCTGTTAATTCCTTTGCTAAATTTCTACTTGATGTTTCTTGATTGTTTAAAATTAAACAAAAGAGGTCGTAACTACATTAATAAAAAAATTGATTATTTTCTGTTTCATGGAATGTGTTTTGATTACGTAATTTAAAATAGTGACAGTAATTAAAAATGTATTGCTCTTGAAAAAAATATTTAATAATGGATGCAGTTTCGAGTAAAATTTAAAAAATTGGCATCATGTCTGGACAGGACTATATTAAGACCTTTAACTAACAGAGATGCACAGTAATTATTATTAATAAATAGAAATTAATAATAATTAATGCTAACAGCAGCGTGTCCCGCTGTAATGTCCGGAAGAGAGAAAAGGTTTTTATTTGTGGGTTTACGACAAAAAGTCACTCTTTGTAAAAACTCCTGTTTGTTCCAAAACAGTCAAGACCGTTAATAGTATATTATGTTACTAGGAGTAGAAGGCGATCATTATGTGTTGAGCCCAAAAGTTTGCTCGCCGAGGCGTTAGCCGAGGCTGAGCAAATTGGGCAAAACACATAATGAGCCTTCCACTCCGAGTGACATATACTATTTTTTCTTCAAGCGTGAATATAAAAAATTACTAATTTTGAAAATTTATAGCGGATAACGCGATGTTCAATCTCAGCACAAAATAAAATCAGTAGGTAGGTAATACTATTTATTTTATACATTTTATACATTTTATTGATTAATTAAACATGACAGTTTTAACCACTTTATTCATGAATAAAAAAACAAATGTAACAATTATTTTTCTTTAATTTGAATTAAACGAATAAACATCTAAATTACCTACATGTCTATCATCAAACTTTATTTATTAACATGAATATTAAATGTGCAATTTTGTATGGTACAGTTGTTGATATTTAAAGCGCTGCTGGCTGTCTTTTTTTCAAAGTTTACAGTTCTGTCGTTGAATACGTTACTTGTAATAAGGTTCTCAGTTTCAGTGTTAACAATTGTACCATTATTAACAGAAAAGTCTTCGATTAAATTATTTTCAGGATCAATATTTACAGTTTCGCTTGATGTACTTGGTTCATTATACTCTAATGGGTTTAATATTTTCATCGCTATCTGTTTCTTATTGTTTACAGAATCTTCAATGTATCCTTCAGCGACGCTGGTAGATTTCCATCCACCATGTCGCTTTAGGGTTGTAATGTCTCCACCATTATCAACTAAGATAGTTGCCGAGGTTCTTCTAAGGCAATGCCCCGTATATTCATGTGGATTTGGCAACCTTAAAAATGATGCAACATCTTTTGGCACTTTTGAAATTTTATGTATGCCCATTACAACACGATGACAATGGCCATTTTGATATTTAATAAAAAATCTATCAAAAGTTATGTCTTTTGGCCGAAGAGTAGCATATTTTCTGTATAAATTTAAATAAAACTCTCCAATTATGGTAAATGAACGATGTTTTTTAGTTTTTGTATTGGGAATATTTACTAATATTATATTTCCCAAATCTTTTACATCATTAACTTTTACTTGAATGAGTTCATCGCATCTACAAGCTCCTGTGACTCCAAATATTAGTGCAACCTAAAAAATATAGAATTATTAATTTTGTAACAATAAAAAAAGTTGGAAAATGCAAGGAAATTCTAAAACATGACGTAATTTTAAGACATCTATATTTATGAGTTTTTACAACATTCTTCCAATGAGCTATCTTTATTTCCGAAAATTGTTTATTATTCTCGTAATGGATACTATAAAATAACTTGAAGTTTACAAATTATAACAAAATTTTGTATTACAAATATAAAAAGGTTAAATATATATCTACCTATAATTTAAAAAGTACATACCTTGGTTGCTAAATATTTATCATCAGGTGCTTTATTCAGGAATTCGTCAAATTCTTTTTTAGACAAAACTTTCGACTTTTTTGGTTTATAATTTTCACCTTGTCGTTTCAAAAATGTAATTAATTTTGAATATTTCTCAATATTTACATTGTGTTCTATGTTTAATTTAGATTTTACCATTGAATATTGCGCCCATAAAGTTGAACTTTTCAGTGTTCTGGATAATCTTGTAAAATATGCTATCATCACATTTTCTGAATAAATATGTGCATTATTTTCTTTTGCCCAATTTATGAATTTATCGTAAGCATTTTCATAAATTTTTCTCGACTTTGTTGGTATAAGTGTTGCCACTGATGTATTTCAATTTCCAGTAATTCTGGAGTGTGCACTGCATTTCTTCAGGCATTTTAAAAACGACCCGAGGCGACATCAAATTTCAACTGACACTTAATGAAACGTCAAAGCTTCTTGAATCTTTAATTCGTTGCTAGGATACTTATCTACACATTGTTGCATTTATTTACTAGTTAAAAAATGAAAAATATTTGTACTAGTTAAACAATAGGCTGCTTCTAAAGGAGGTGTTGCACTATATAATATAAGTATTATTATACGCTTGAAGAAAAAATATTTGTCATTTTTTATACAGGATCTTCAGTATTTAGAAAAATATTGTTAGTCGCCAAGAGTAACCGTTTTTTTTGACAGTATCGAAAAATATTATCAGGGATGTCATTTAGGATCCACAGGGGATTAAAAATTTGAGGTTTCACTAATTTCTGTTTATTTTTTTTTTAAACAAGACGGGTACCTAATTGTGCGTGCTATAATAGAGGAGTTTATAATGGCGGATGCTGTGGCTATAACAACCAAATAAATAAAACAGTGCTCACTCTGGAACAAAAAGTATTTATTATTCAGTGCTATGGTTTGGGTGAAGGCAGTTCAAAGACGATTTAATGAGAAATGGCTTGACATAATAGTCACAGATAGAACTATAAAACGGATTGTACAAAAATTTAAAAACGCTGGTTCTGTATTTAAAAAGAAAAGGGCAACAGCGGTTAACGAAGAAGAAAATGTTGTAGATGCAATCAATAAGAAATGCCCCAAAGACATCTTTAAGAAAAAGAGCTTCAGAAATTGGAAACGTTAGTAGGTCTCGTTTACAAAGATTGTTAATAAAATATAAAATACATCCTTATAAACCAAAGTTTGTCCATACACTAGAAGAAGGGGATGATTCTAAAAGGTTGGAATTTTGTTTTTGGGTGGATGAGCACCATCTCGAAAACAGAAATTTTTCCCACTATATTATTTATTTAGATGAGGCGACTTTTTCCACGAATGGACTAGTTAGCTCTCAAAATTGTAGATACTGGGCTTCGGAAAATCATGATTTTCGGATTAATTGTAGACGACAGTATTCAAAAAGAGCTAACGTTTGGTGTGTCGTTTCTTATTTTGGAATAGTTGGACCCTATCTTATAGAGGGAAACTTGAACCAACATTCTTATTTGCAGTTACTAGGTACGTTTTTCTTAAACTACCTAAACGATATGCCATTAGCACATCGATAGAGGGCTTATTTTCAACAAGATGGTCATCCACCTCATTCTATAATTATGGTTAGAGAATGGTTGGACCAACATTTTAAAGATCGATGGATAGGGCGATTAGGTCCTGTTCCATGGGCTCCTAGAAGTCCTGATCTGACAATAATGGACTTTTATTTGTGGGGCAATCTAAAACAGTTTGTGCTGCTGAACCGCTTGATAATAATGTGGACACTTTAAAAAACAGAATAAGAGAAACAATTGCTAATATTCTTCTATACGAAATACTAAATGTCTATAGAGAATTTATTAGAAGAGCTGAAATTTGTGCAGAAATTGGAGGCAATAAATTTGAGTAAAATTTATTTTTGTAAATTTAAATTACATTGTTACTTGTTTATGTAAATTTTCATATTATAGTAATAAATTGACTTAATAAAAATAAAATTAAAGAAATTAATTATTGCATAAATTTTGCAAATATTAAATAAAGTGGAAAAAAATAAAAATATTTTAATCCCCTGTGGATCCTAAATGATATCCCTGATAATATTTCTCGATATTGTCAAAAATAACGGTACTTTACTCTTGACTAACAATATTTTTTTAAATACTGAACACGCTGTATAAAAAATGACAAATATTTTAACAGTTTTGACCATTTTGGAGCAAGCTGGAGTTTTTACAAAAAGTGACTTTTTGTCGTAAACCCACAAATAATCAATAATCAAAAATCTTTACCAAATTTGGCACTCATACTTCAACTAGTTTAGAAGATAAAAAAAACTTCTCGTAGAAGTTGACAGTCGAATTAAGGAAGCCCCTATTTACATTACGATAGTTTTTCGGGATGTTATGCCGTGGTCTATGTACCTGGTCGACACCAATTACAAAATCTCCATGCATTTTTTAGCCTTAGCAAGAAATCTGCCTGCCCTTGTTGTTCTCGGGCTAAACACTGTGGTGGCGGACCCGCTGAGGCGTGACTGACGACCCGCAACTGACTCAGTCGCGAAGAAGCATTTGTAGAGTCACCATTGAAGATGAGTGAAGAACTAAGAAACGTTTGGAAGCGTTGGACGCGCCCAATTACAGAGACCATTATGGAAAATCAGAGGATTACCATTGTCTGAAGAGCGGTTCCGTCCGTAGTGGCTGTAGAACCAACAAGATCCGAAATGAACATCAAGATGAGCCTAGGGGTTCTGATAGCGGGTACGCCTCCACAAAACCTAGCTCGAGAACAACAACGGCGTCGACCAGGTACAGAGACCACGCCATAACAATCCAAAAAATCTTAGTACCTTAAATATCATCACAAACCGTGATGGCATTAAAACCACTAAAGGAGAATCTTTGGTTATAGGTATATTTGTACAAAATGTTTATTGTTAAAAAATGGTTAACCGATCTATGAACGCATTTTTAAAAATATAGGTATACAAAAAAGTTCTTGAAAAAAATATCAATGTTTTATCCCTAATGGGTCTAGAAAAATTAACTAGTTTAAACTGTCAATTTAAGGCGTTTTTTTACCCATCATTTGATGATAATCTGAAATGATCATATCTTAAAATTGCACTATGAATTTTTAAATTCAGTCAAACTTTAGTAATAATTAAAATATATTTGTGTTAAAATGATATTAATCAAAATCGGTAGGTAGATATCTGGATCAGGCACATAACCAGAGGTGGACCTGGGTTTTTTATTTATTTATTAAAGTATTCTGTCACTTATGAAAAAAATAAAAATTATTGAAATAAACCCTTGCCTCAAAAAGATCAGTCAACGGTTATTCTTTATGGCTAGAATGACACTTCGTTTTAAAACTAAATTGTCAAAACTTATCTTAAAATAAAGTGTCATAGCTGGTTTTAAACATCAACAAAATAATGAAGAGTACTATATAGGTATAGGGATGTGTATTGTGTATTCTCTATTGGGCTTATTTCATAATAATATTAAATTTTTTCACAAGTGGCAAAATACTCAAATAAATAAAGAAAAAACTAAAACTATGCCACAGATCTGAATCTGAGAATTGGGCCTAGGTGGCCCTCTATAAGTATGCTGGCCCATTTTGCGACTCATCCAGATAAGGGGAAAGACTTTTCAATGATTAATTCATTCAAAAGTCCAGTTACGTGCCTGATTATGAAGCCAGTGTATAGAGTGAACAACAAGGACTACAAAAAACATACTTCTAAACTGTTTCAATTAATTACCAGTATGTCTATACTGTTAAAAAATATCAATGTTATTCGTTTAACATTATTTTTTAATACAGTAGACCCTACAGTTATCTATGCAGAAAACCATATCGTAGATAAAATTAAAAATCTGTTCACCAAACATGTAAGATATAAATGTCGAAATATTTTAGCTTTCAAAATTACGCAACGGTTTTTAAAATTAACTCACAATAACGTAGATCACGTGAAAAAATAGCCTCCCTTTAATCATATTTCGTCAATGCTAAGTAAAAGATGAGAGTACCGTTAATGCAACATGAAAGCTAATGCTTTGTCTATTTCTAGGAGCAGCCAGTGTTAATATTTTGCTACCTCATCGTGCACATAGCAATTCTAACAGCTTTTTTTACACACACTGTTATTTACATGCCATTTGGGAAGCTTATTTGGCTCCACGTTATTGTTTTATGTAAGTATAAAATACATAGTTCTTTGATATATAAATTGAAAAATTTTTATTATTAATGCTGTATTAGTGCTGCTGTACACAGTAGTATTAGCAAACACTTGATAGTGTTGGAATTAATGCGATTGGTTGACAATAATAAAAAGCCAAAAACATAGTACAACCCACCAGTATCTACAGGGCGATTCTAAAATATGTAACCAAATTTACAATACGAAAACTAAAGGTCAAATATAATTTACCTAGGTACCAAAATGCACCCTTAACAAGTTACATTTAAGGGGATGTCATTTGAACTAAAAAAAGTAAAAATGCAAATTTCTCCTAAACGTCTGAAGATTTTTTTCAAATTTGGCATACGACTAATGTTAATAACTGGCCATGTTTTGAAATGAAATCAATAAAATACATTGATGGTACGTAGAGAATGTAGGGGTAATTGCTCTTTATTTCATCCTGTATTTTCTGTTCTCAATATTTTAATGGCTTGTCATATCAGTGACAGACAATTCGATTCCAATAGTTTTTCCCCCTGGACATTTTTTGATACGATTGATATTAAACAGGAAAATTGGATTGTATTGATTATTTTAAAGTAAAAAAACGAACAACAACTAAGTTAAAAAACTATTAACACCTTAAATATTAATCTGAAAATGCATGTTTCTTACCTCAAGACAAGCACGAAGTCCTTGTCTAAAATTACACTACGCTCGATTAAAATTTTCAGTTTTATTGAGAAGTTCAATTATAGCATTCCGTAGGTATATGAACCTCAAGGTTTTCCACATTATCTACTACTGCTAGCCTTTAAGATGACTACATCGCAAGTATTAAGATCAAGAGAACGCGGTGACCAAGCAATTGGTAAATTTTGGCCACGATCTATCCATGTTATGGGAAAATGTGCAACCACTGGTGTCAATCAAAGAGTAGCGTACTGATGCACCATCATGTATGAACCACATATTTTGTCTTGCTCTCAATCGGACTTCATAAAGAAGGTCGTTCAAATTTTTTCTAAAAAACTGAGATAATCTCCTTTTATGAGGACCTACAAAAAATGACTATTAACATTGGTCGTGCGTCAAATTTAAAAAATATCCGAACAATATATTTTGACCTCTAGTTTCCACCGTATAAGTTTGGCTACATATTTTAAAATCACCCTGTATACAACCTATAGCTGTTATATTCTTGTTGTTGTGGCAATGAATAGCAATTGTGGTAATATAATGGCATTTATACGACAATGCAGACGAAATTCTGCAAACGCATAAAGTATATTATTTCTGTGGTGAAATATATGTCCCAATCCCAACAGTTCAAAGAGATTAAGACAGTGATAAATTTATGTTGTTATTTTCTACCTCAACTTCATAGTTTGTGTTTTTAAAATTGAGTTTTTAGTACACCGCTGCGAAACTACAATAAACTAACTGTTCTGTGTAGAGAATAATAATAAATTATTTGATTAAGAACCTGCTTCGATATAAAAAATGCTTATACAACATAAAAATACCTGTCAATTAGAATTACACAAGATGCAAAGATTTAGTTAACGGAAATTGTAAATAAAAAGAATTATCTAGTTTGCTATTTAATTCTAAAAAAAAATATGCTGTCTTAAATTATAATTAGAAAAATGTCGATTAAAACCATCTAAACATTTTCAAAAAATAGCAGTTTGTTTTCAATTAACTTTTTCGCGAGATTTGGTAGCAGTAGAACTAATATGTATATCTAATACACATTGTTAACAGAAAATGTTATCGCTAATCATAAAATACATAGAGTTGTGCAAATCATGTCTGTACATCTCGAATAGATATTAGTCAGAACTTCATATATCAGATTAAAATAATAAATTAGTACATGGCCGTTCACTAAACACCACACTAAATTATCTATTCTGTTGAATATAATATTTTGAAAGGTTTATGTTTTTAGGTTTTGTATTATACTGTATGTACTGCATATATTTATATTACAATCAAATCAAACTGAAAAGAAGAACGAATGAAAATGATCGATACGTAGATGCTGTATATTATATAAATAATAATACTATGTATTAAATGCACCCTGTATTAAAAAATTGTATATTGTAGCTATTTATATGTGATACTAATAAAGTTGTTTCTGTTTTTATTTTCATTTTCGCTGTATATTGTCGACGAAATAATTGTTAATTTTTTACATCCCATTTTAGTGACACTTTTTTCAACTAAAAAATGAAGACTTATACAGGGAAATTAAATACCTATTTAAACTTAAAAAAATAAAAAGCAAGTGGAAAAAAGCGACTGCAGTTGCAGTATCTGTATCCTGTTACAAACAGAGGGTTATATATATTCTAAGAATAATAATTACAGTACTCACAAGATGATACAACAATCCTCAGATCCTGAACGTAAAATTTCAGGAATTTTTATTAGTATATCAGCTAGCATATTCTTTATACAGTACCCGTCTAGAGTATGGAATAAATTCAGTAAAAACGAAACAAATTTTTTTTGGGAAAAATCCTCGAACAAGTCGATTTTTAATTTAAAAAATACATATTTTAGCATAAAAGGCGATTTTCAACCGTCATTTGTTTTCGAGTAATGACGTCATCGACATTATTTTTATTCTATTTTTTTTCTTGATTCTGAAAGATCGTTTCATTGTCGATCTTACATAGGAAGAGTTTTCGAGTAAATGACGATTGAATGTTAGAAAACGTAAATTTTATTCATTAAAAAAATAACAATTCCTATGTCAAGCAAATACAATTCATTAAGTTTTCTACCTAAATTAAGTGTTCGAATTGCCACCCACAGACTTCTTGACAATACGCAAATCTGTTTAGAAATTCTTCTTGCACATTATGAATTATTTCTGGGGCAACTCTGTGTATTTCATCTATAATACAATTTTGGAGTTCTTCTAAATTATGTGGTCTATTAACGTACATTTTGGACTTTAAGTAGCCCCATAAGAAATAGTCCAGGGGTGTAAGATCTGGGGATCACGCGGTCCATTCTATCGGTCCTCGTCTGCCGATCCACCTCCTAGGAAAACAATTATCCAGAAAATCTCGAACAGGGCGCGCATAGTGCGAAGGTGCACCGTCTTTCTGAAACCATATGGTGTCATCAGGAATATAAGGGTCATTAACGTGAGGAAAAATTACTGCAAGCGCTGGAACAAGGTCATTTTGTAAAAACTCTAAAAATATCTTTCTCCTGTAAGGGTTCCTTCAAAGAAGAAAGGCCCTACTACTCTGTTGTCAACTATTCCATCCCACACATTTTTTGTGGGTGTGGGTCTGTGGGTGTTGGATATGTGTCTCTGCCATCCATTGAGGATTTTCCCGACTCCAATACCTTCAAGTTTGACGGTTCACTGTACCATTGAGACAAAACGTGGCCTCGTCTGAAAAAAGTATTTGCCGGTGTAAATCTCTATTTACTTGACATAAATCCATCATAATTTCACAAAAGTGTAAGCGGCGGTCGGGATCGTCTTCATTGAGTTCCTGCACAAGTTGAATTTTGTAGGGATGATATTTTTCCT